>NC_089747.1:19767500-19835000 GCF_040412425.1 Macrobrachium rosenbergii
TACATGTAAGACGCAAATCCTGCCTAGTTTCACAAGTCGCTATTATTATTCATCACACGACGCGCGTAGGACTGATTATCTGATGTCTTATTAGTGTACATTATATTAGGATATGATGCTATGAAGAAACCCTACTCCATGTTCTATTTTCAAATATATCCTGTGTTGGCAATTGGCTAAGCACTTGGCTTAACACCTGTTGGTTATCCGACAACAGCTGTTTCTGTAAATGATTACCATAACCCTCCAACAGTGTGACCCCTTTACTTCGTGAAGGTAACATTAAGGAGACTAGATAGTTTGTTCCTGGATCGCCTTAACTGTTAATTTTGTCTGTGATTACGAATACTGTTTCTATAGTCTTACTTTGTAATTACTGAAACCGTACTACGCTGTTGAACTTGACTTGGCGAGTTGTTAGTAGGTCGAAGTGCAAATAGACGCGTCTGGTGGTGAGTAGTATTAGCCGATAAAGCTTGTTTAGCCGAAGGTTATTTCCGAATGTGTATCCATTTGAAATGACGGAAGTCTGCTATATGGTCTAATCGAGCAAGTTCTGAAACCTAGGTTGGCCAATAGGATAGTTAGGGGTAGGCTCATTTGCGCATTTATTTTGGGCTTCATTACTGTCTGATGCCTAAATACACTTATAAATCTTAGAGCTCCGGTGTAATATACGACTGTCTCGCCGGTTATTGATCACATAATCAATGAACGTTCGTGTCTGTTAACGAATGCTGCTCTGGCCGCTATACTTCTTGCTTATTTATAACTCCGTACTGTGGGGTTTTCTCATTACTCGGATTATGGCTCTTCGGAATTTAACCTTGCCAATTTTATATTTCTAACTTCGATACTATAAACAGTTTCAGGATTTGGAAAACGTTTAACCTTGGCAATTTCAGATTTTTTAACTTCGATATTATGAAGTTCCAAGATTTAGAAAACGTTTTAACACGACTGTAAGTCAAAGGGGCACGGTCCAAATCCTCCCCAACCCCCCTCCTACGCCTTTTCCTCAATACATTAAATCGTCTTAAGTCTTTTATTGCTCTTAAGTACGTATCGTATTATAATTCCATCGAACACTCCAATCGGCACCATAACTAAATACCGTCCCCATAGGAATTAATGTTGAATGAATGTAGGTATCTGAATTTGCAATTATTTTTGTCTGGCTTTCGCATTGACCATTTTAAGGTTTTGAGTACAGCATAAATGTTCCATAAGATTTGTACTGAATCAAGTTACGGGGTCACTGGAGATTCATAAATACTGGCATACCTCTTGCTTTGCTGTAGAGTACAAAACTTTGCTAGTTATCCTAGGTTTAGTCGTAAGTATTGGTGAGGTGGAAATTTTTTGTTATAGCCCAAGGAAGTGATAGAATCCCGTCAGCAACCATTAACGTCATTCATGCATGATTTTGAGCCGCAGATACAAGCTTGTTTTAGGCCTCAAAAGCAGCAAGCATTTCTTTTGTGGACAGTGTCAAGTGGTTGTAAATTCAAAGATTGTTTTTCTCTGGGGGCGGGGGGGGGGGGGTTATCTCAACTACAGCTAACTGCTGTTGAAATTTATTTTACCCTCAAGAGTGATTTTTAATTGTTGACAGTATTTCTAATTTTAAAATAATTTCACCAGGTTGTATTTTTGTATTTATAGCCCTAGTTCACAAGACTATTTTTCTTAAAGGTTTTACCATTTTTTTTTCTTCTTGAAAGTAAGATTACTATTTAAAAGGAGAGACAGGTATGATTTAACATATATGGATGCTATTAACATAAAATAAATCTGACGAGTTGAACTGATTTGATGCTTAGTTTTGTATCAATACTGTTTTCCCCTCACTTTACCATATGAAAAAACTGAAGTAGGAATGTCAAGTACTGCATAGTTTCCCAATTGTAATTTTAAAAAATAAAACTTGTTGAAAATTTTAGCCCTAAACAAAGCTTAATCCACAGATGTCTTGGAACGACTACATTACCAACCAACTAACAGGAACTGGAAATGTTACCAAGGGTGCGATTGCTGGTTTGGATGGCTCAGTCTGGGCAATCTCTGATGGCTGGGGTGTCACTCAACAGGAATGCCAGAGTATTGCCAATGGCTTTACTAATAAAGATGGACTCGTGCAGAGTGGTAAGTCCCTGTACCTTGGCCCCAGAGCTATATAGTTCAACTTGAGCACCAAGTTCAGGATTGGTTTTATTCTTAATGTCAAACTGTTTAGCACAAGTACACACCTGAGAACTGAGTGTTGAAAGGATAATTTTTATGGAGTTCTTTTGATAACCAAAATTAAGGGGGAAGGGGATAGCCTGCAAGTATTTTAAAAGTAGATTTGTCTAAAAACCAAAGCAAGGGTATTGGTAGTTACTACTAGAGTTTTGGTAGTTTCCTTAAACTTTTCTAGCAATAATTACTTACAGGTATGATGTGTGCAGGAGAGAAGTACTTTTTCCTAAGCGGTGATGATGGTGTGCTGCGAGGTAAAAAGGGAAACAAGGGTATCCATGTTGCAAAAACAAATACTGCGTTGGTCATTGGTCAGTATGAAGATCCAATTCAGCCTGGCCAATGTGCTGCTACTGTAGAAGCTCTTGCTGACTACTTGAAGAACTGTAACTACTAAGATAATGGATTTTTAATGTTTTAATCTCCATGTTTTTTGCACTGTGCGCATTACTTTTTAAGATGCAGAATAAGTCCTCATTACAATGCTTTTACTATGCAGAGCATACTTTTGAGAATAGTATTGTGATTTTAATGTAATTTAAACTTCTTGATGAAATAAATCTATTTATATAAAACTGATTTTACTTTTGAGATAACTGCCGACATTGAGACTGGTGTTAGAACTTTGACTTGGTGGTGGTACAGACGAGAAATGCCAGTGCAGGTGTAAGATTAATAAAATGGCAATTTACATAGCTTCAGTACAGTAGCTTAAAATGTATTTATTTGAAAGTTTAGCTCTGTGACATACTACAGTACTAATATTTCTTTGGCTGTTTACATGACTATACTATGTAAAGGGTTCAATAGCAGCTTTACTTAAGCTCTAATACTAAACAAGCATAACACTTTGTCAAATAAGGTAATGCTGAAATAACTTTTATGACCCCCTGTAATCTTCTACAGTATAAAAATTGGAAATTATAAGATTAATAATTTAATATACATATATATAACAATTTTTGAAACTGGTAAAATGGACGGATTAATAATTTTATATATAACAATTTTTGAAGCTGGTAAAATGGAGGGGTACAGTAATCTTCAACTGCACCTATACTATACTAACTGTGATGTAACTACTCCTCTGAGAAAGAACATATATTCAAACCACATCGGTACCAAATCTCCTTGATGCTATGAATGCTCAGCGGGACCAAACATACTAAGGGCTAATAGATGAAATAATGAGGCACGGATCAAGGGCTGTACCAAATCTCCTTGATGCTATGAATGCTCAGCAGGACCAAACATACTAAGGGCTAATAGATGAAATAAACAATGAGGCATGGATCAAAGGCTAACCTAAGTGGCATTTAAAGTGTCAGAACTGATACTCTCAAAGAGCTACTAACTAGTAGATAAAAAATTATGGGAGATAAACCAGCTACCACACTTATTGCTGGCCAACATTGGAGCAGTACATCAGCCCTGGGATCACCTACTGCAACCAGACTCCATGTACCACCATTTGACTGTAATATGCAACAAATGATGGCACCAAATAAAAGAAAACTACAAAGGTATCGGCAAAGCAGCCAAGCAATGTAAAAAGACCAAACAGTTGGGCGAGTCACACATTCATTAGATTGATTGGGCAGGGGCATGACATGGTAGCAAATTAAATTTGCAACCATACACCCAGAATGTCTTCAGAGCTAAAAGAATCCGTATGGCAAATCGGCTAATCAGACTACGCATGAACTGGCTCTGAAGGCCTGCTTGATGAGCTGGAGGTTCCACTATCTCAAGAGAAGTAAGGATTTCTCGTCCAAATAATGCCGAAGAGATGCAGAAATATTCTAATAGATCTTTACATAACGGCAGATATCCTTAAATGGAACTAGCAAGAGGTTCAGTGGTTGAGCCTCAGTGCTCAACCAGACTTCAGGATCAGGGTTTAGCTGTTCTTCATCCATCCCACTTGATGTCCTAGGGGTCTTTAGACAAACTCTTGTAAATAACAAACGGCAAATCATACAACATGCAGTAAGACCACTGAGAAAAGACATCCATCTGCAAGATGGAACAAAAGCTCCACCAATCACAAAAAGTATTCTCTGAGGCTGGGGAAAGATGGTTCCAATATCTCTTGTCTTCAATTTTGCTGCCCCACAACTTTGGGAAGGGGGAACTGCAGCACCATGAAGAATTACAGAACCAAGCGCTAGCTTATCAAACCACTGCTATGCTATTGCACCTGACCCAACAAGCTGCCAGTGGAGATGAAGTTGATGTCAACTTCATATGTAGGAACGAATACAGCAACTTTCCTCCATCACTGTACAGTGATAATGGATCAGTGAGACCAGTTGGAACAAACTCCATGTTAGTAAGCTTTGAAGGAGGAAACCAAGGTGAACACAAGTTTCTCAAAACAGCTTTGGTTGTAGATACCATGTTTGCAATACACCCGTGGTCTTTCCTTTAAGGTGGCACATTTGAAGCAATTGTAAGGTGGCATATGCTGAATGATACTCCTGAAGGGACTGCCGACATCCACTTCTGGTAGCAGCTTATTGGGTCAGGTGTATAGTAGTACAGCTATCTTCTCACTTTCCTGGGGTGGCACTCTGACATTTTGGCTTTGTTCCTTAGGTTTTCTGGGTGTGGGATATTCAACTCGCCTACTTCAGTTTTCTTTTGCTGACATCTAATAGACCACAGAGAGCTTCGAGACCAGTGTTCAGGCTGACGAGCGACTTGCTGCATGTTTGGTTGTAAAGGTTATAAGGCGCTGCAATGCCTAGTGGTCTCATGGCTCCCGAGCAGCAGCAGTACAAGTAGGCCATGTTACAGTATGCAAAGGTGTTTAAAGTTTGTGAACAATAGACAGCTCCTAATCCACAGGAGTTTTCTCCAAATTATGTCTACAAAGAAACATTTGAACTTTTTGTGCATAGCATGGGGCCAAAATGAAAAGCTGAAGTTAACAGTAAGTTCAAATCATCCTTACCTAGGTGGTGGTTCCATGGAGGAAACAGGTGTGTTAGTGTTAAATTGTACTGTGAATGGTGTTGCAGCATTCCAGTGCACTCAGCAGGAAGCAGACACTAAAGTTACTGTACATTTAGTCCACATCTTTCAGAAAAAGTATAAAGAGTAATCATCTATGCAAATACAGATGTTTAATGCATGCACTATGCTTCTGCACTTCTCATGGAGCTTCCTGAAATGTGGATACAAAACACACAATTCAACTGCACACTTGTGCGTGAGCTGCATCTGCAGGGCACTCCCCTTCATCAACAGCCTAAGTGGGTGCAGTATCACCAGCTTTCTTTTCTCCATCAGTAAAAAGACAGTGAGATGCAGCAATGGAGGAAATACCAGCAATTGAGAACTTTGGTATTACAGACGTGAGTTTAAAAGTATATCAGCAAACTTCATACCGTCAGCCAGAGATCTGCTGGTGGTTGTGTATTGTCTTATACATACAGTAAGTAAAATGTATTTTGTTTTAAAAAGCCTCAAATATACAGAAATTAATTACTTAAACCAATTTAGTGTCGGGCAGAAAAAGGGCAGTGATACAATGTGCTGAAGACAAATCTACATAACATAAGGACACAAATGGCAATATTGAAGCATATATGTTTATGATACTTATTTGCTCTCCAAACCTTTTCAGAAGATTGTTTAAAGGGTTGTCCCCCTGCAACACGTTCCTGGGCATATATAGATATAGCATGAGCTTACCTTCTACAGCTTGCCATATCTACTTAACGAAAAAATAGGTTTGGCCACCTGGGTACAGAGGAATATAGCAATTAGAACCAGTTACCTTTTATCTTGCCAATTACATTAATACATTAGTCAAGACAAAAGGAAACTGGGAGCACATTTCTTGTACTGTACTGTATGAGCATTCTTAGATTTGGCTTGCAGGAAATTCCAGACCAAATACCCATTCATTTACAAAGAAAAAGCTACATGTTGACACTACATTCAGTTTTTATCTATTTATTTGGCCTCTCTTCACTCAAATGTTCAAGTTCTTCACTTCAACTTTCTACTGCACTAATTTTAATCCTTATTCAAAATCAATTCATTTGGCCAATCCTATTACAGTTTAGAAATGAGCGAACTTTCTGCTGCACTAATTTTAATCCTTATTCAAAATCAATTCATTTGGCCAACCATATTATAGCTTAGAAATGAGTGTAAGAAGTCTGGTTAAAATATTATATAAGAAGAATACCAGTACTGATAAATGACACTGCAGAATAGTACAATAACAATAGTTTATCCTCTAAACATAGTAAACACTTACAGTAAACATGTTTCTATGCAAAATAATAAGGGAAACATGGTACCTTTAATTAAAAATCTGTGTAGTTATCACAGTCCTTTGCAAGCCTTTCCACAAACATAAGCAAAATAAAAAATAATGTGGTGTCAATACATATTTGTCTATTCAACAATGTTTCAAGGAGAAATTTCTACCATACCTCACACTATTAGCTGCATAATACTGCATTCCCTTTTCTGACTGCAAAATCTGTTAGTGTCCATCTTATATGGGTCATATTAGCTAGAGCTTAATGAATAGCCACTGTTTTACAAAGAGGATAAGGCAACTATGCAGTAATTACCTGAAACAGAGAGAAAATGCATGTATAGCCACTGTTTTACAAAGAGGATAAGGCAACTATGCAGTAATTACCTGAAAGAGAGAGAAAATGCATGTATTTCTATTTCATAAAATGGATAACACATACAGCCCTGTCTAGTTTCATAAGTAACTAGATGGAAACAAAAGTAAAAGCACAATAACAATCTTTAGACAAAATATATACCACAGGAAACTGACATGACTTGTTTATACTGATGTATCAAGAACTTATTACAAAATATGTTTTTTTTAAGTACAGTAAAGTATCTGAAAACTATTGAACAGTCAAGAATAATATTCTTGACTACTGTATATCAAAATGTTATTTGGAAATTATAGTTATCATAATTCAAAATGTGTACACATTTATACAGGATAAATCAGAAAGGCCTATATGTGGAGAGGAGAAAGTTATTTCAGAAAGTAGTTAAATACTCATGAAAGTAACAAATTTAAATGTGTCATCTAACAAATTACTGTTTACATATATATGCACAGCAACTGAGACAGTAAAACCTGAACAGAGGAACATAAAATTGTAATGGCATTACATTTTATAACTTATAAGACTGAAGTTTCATGAGAAATATAAACTGCTTTTAAACATTTTGTAAAAACTGGTAAGAAACAATAACTTTCTGTAGTTCTATATTACTTGCCTAAATTATACACTCACTAACAAATCATTTAGAGGTTATCATCTAATAAGCCTTCAAGACTGTCTTATCAGTAGATTCACTACTCAGACGTCAATCACATTTTGTTAGTTGATATGGTTACAATAAGTTTATCATAACATCAATGTAATCTTAAGTCATAAATCTGAAAAAAGCGTACATTATTTCTAGCCCATTTAATGAGAATGTTTCAGAATCAATGGCAATGACATTAGGCATTGCCATTTATTCATACTTCTTAAAGATGGTGATAGCATAAGAGCTCAACTTGAGGGGTAAAAACAATATACCAAGGGTACTTTGCATTTTTAGGAATGTTGTACTGCACAAAATATATATGTCATTTAAATACATTTACTTTTAGTTTTCATTTTTTGAGTCAAAATCCATTAATTTGTGTGAATTGGAGGACATTTCCTAACTTGAAGTAGTAGTATTTTAAGTTTTGACTTCCAATTTTTTTAATGGTCCCAACCTAAATGCATATATTGTAGACTTCTTTTCTGACATAAGGTATTCCTTACACCAAACAGTTTGACAATTGTATTTACATTGTTCTAGGCATTTTCAATAATCCTGAGAAGATTTATGGTATATACTGTACTGCAAACACAAAGATGTGTAGTTTATGTATACATATACAAATACTTATCTAGATTCAATGTACTGCACCTTTGAAATTAGGAATTTACACCTACACAATTTGGTACATATGATGGGTGGATCCTGGAACCAATCCCTTGTGAAAGTTGACAACTGCATTTGGATTTATGTATTTAGAAGGATGTTCTTTGTATTTCAAGGATTTCAACCAAATAAATGTCCTAATAATTATTTCAACAAGACTATTGAGTCACATTGCCGAACCCTCATACGGTTTGCCTAAAGAGTTTGTACCTAGAATGCAGTGCAATCCTAATATGTTCTATTAGGTTTAAAAAAAATCAATTGTAAGAAAAATATAGAATTTTTATTTGATACAATATAGTTAAAAAACTGGTCTTACTAAAAGTTAATCAAGGGGTATCTATCTTACTTTTTACTGGAATGGTACAAAGGGGAAAATAATCATCTTCTATTAGTTGCAGTCCAGAAACTTACGACCATCTGATCAAGAAGTTATCTGTTAAAATGTGTAACTTGTGAAATTTATAGACTTTAAGGAATATGGATATGGGTCAACAAAAGTTTTCATCAGTCTACTAGGGTTCCAACTTTGATGATGCATGCCAGCTGTGGACTTAAAGAAAATAATAATATCTAACACATTGAACATTCTGCTTCCGATGGAAGGTATTGCAGAGGAAATTATTAAAATTCTAAAAAGCTTAGGAAACTGGCCACATTTTTGTTTGGAAAGCTCTAAAACTAAGATGTTATAGCATCTCCAATGCTATTTTTGTAAAATGAATTGAAACTTCAATTTAGCACATCATAAAAACTATTTTATGCTAAAGTAAACAGTATGCCACGTAGAAATTACCTTCCTTCCAGTATGTCCCACCCGAATAGAAGTACAGTAATTAGTCTCTTAACTCTTAAAGTAAATGTGACACCTATCGGTAATTTTAAAATAATTTTACAGAAGGAAATCAAAGTTGCATAACACACCTAAACATGGTATATCAGGCCCAACTGGTCCTTTTCCTCCAGTTAATCAACTGTTTCAGAAGGTGTTTTCTCTGCATTTGGTATAATTTTTTATGGCACACATTGTGATCTTCATTGTCATCAAATTTGTGATCATATAATTCTTCTGCTAATATTTCACTCCAGTCAGGTTTGTATGTAACATTATTGAACTTCAACCAAGTGGTATAACGAAATCTGTGAGTTCTCATGGAGTATCCAATTATCTTTGTCTCACTTGTTCGAGGCTGATCACTGTCTGGTGATACTGAGGGGTTTAAGCCTGGTCTCGGGTACTGACTAAATGACACTTTTTTAATTCCAGTACCACTTACTCCTGGCTTGATGGTATTTTCAATTGTATTATGAATTTTGGTACTTAATAATGGTGCCAAACTATTCCCTTCAGAACATATTTCAATATTTTGTGAATATTCTGGGCATGATGGAACAGCTGGGAGTCCAACCAGATCGACTAATGTAGGAAACAAATCCACAAGTTCTACTAAACCTTCGTAGTTCGAAAAATGAGAATTTTCTCCCTTACTGTAATGTCTCTCTTCATATTTTGCATGAAAATTACTATCATCAGACTCCCAAACAAATAATGAATGGAGAATTTTGATATGATTTAAACTCTCATTACCATTGCTTATATCAAAGTTCTTTCCTCTAAATTCATGCACTCTGTTTTTACTATCTGCTTTATCAGATAAGACATCAATACCCGACTTCAGTTTGCTAATAATAAAAGGAACTCTTGTAGCAACTTCAAAATTGCTGTACTTAGACCATTCCTGATGTTCACCCAGAGACCAACCTGAAAATTAAAAAACTTGTTCAATGCACCCTGAATAATTTCAAAAGGAAATAGGGATGAACACTCATAGTTCCTTTTGGAAACATTGAAATAAATGCCTTAAAATGAGGCATACTTAAAAGAAGCCTAAATCTGTCAGTCAACTATTTTCTATTAAATATTGATATTCGTCAAAACTAAAATGAACATAATTATATTATCATAAATTAGTTAAATACAATTACTGAGTCACATATCTACTCTCACAGGACTCAGCTAAAAGATTTATTCTAAAAAATTAGTGGTAGGCTTTGGTGCAAGGTTAGGTAAAGAAGCTGGACAGTTAATTATAGACTGAAAGGATAGGATGAAAAATAAAATTCAATAATTATTATAGCCATGAAGAAGAGAAAGTACAGTCACCACCCTACTTACGAATGAGTTACGTTCCAGGCGGCTGTTCATACCTTGAATTGTTCATAAGTTGGTTTTTAATATGTAGTGCATAATTTTTGTTGATGTTTACATTACTGAGTTAACTTGGGAGTCATAGATTATGCTATTTTCACTGCATTTTTAAATCATGCAGTTTTATAAAGAATTACTTTGTATGCTAGAAAGGTAAAAGAAGGGTAAAGAGATGATAAAATTTAGATTCATGCAATGTTTAAAATTTAGTATTTTTTCCATGCTTTGAAAGTTATGAACTTGGAGAATTTCGCAGGAGCAGCGCCTGACATTGGAAGTTTGCATATTAAACAATGCACACCGCCATCTACTGACAAAAATGAGTATTAAATCTCTGCTATGGGGAGGGGCAATATAGAAAATGGGAATTCACCAAGGAATGAGTTAAATCAGGAAGATAGAAATAAGTAGGAACATTTTACAAGTCTGAATGAGTATTCTCGTGATTGTATGAAGATACGTGGTAGTTAATCACAAGAATACTTGGGGATATTCAGGGAAGGGGTTCAAGGAACAGGTCCTTCTTCCTTGTGTTCTGTTCTTTACAAAAATTCTTACTAGAACATGTGCGCAGAGCAAAATCTGAACTTGTGACCCTGTCTGTTTATACCTAAGAATGTTTGTAACAAGAATGTTTGTAAGCAGGGTGGTGACTATTGTAAACAAAATTTTGTTAAAAAAACAGTGTACCATGTAGGATGTGACCCTAATATAGCAAATTTTTAAAGTAATTTTTAATTTTCCTAACATACAAACCTTTAGATCTTTACATAGGGATTTAGCTTCCAGACAAGAGTTGGAACAGCTGTTTAACTTTCAGACAAGGTTGTTAACTACTGACAGTAGGGGGGAAGCCCTGACCACTTGTCCGTCTGCACTCTACTTTGCCTTTCGGCCCAGGTACCAGAATGAAGGGTGGCTGAGGTGGGACGTAAATGTGAAGAACTTCAGGTTTGTATGTTAGAAAAATTCAAATTACTTTAAAAATTTGCTATTTGTTCCTACACAAATATAAACCTTCATTCTTTACACAGACTTAGCCACTGGTGGGGGGAGTCTGGGCAAATCTGAATTGGCTGGTTGGTTCTACCAACCAGGGAATACCTTCTTGATTTGGAAGAGCTGAGGAAGTAATCCTGCATCTCTAGCTTGCTGGACATACTGTATGGGATTTTGCAACTGCTAGACTTCTGGGCTTAAAATAATGAGTCTGTGTCATTACTTTTGAAGAAGGCTTGGAAGAACCCAAGAACCCAGGAAAAACCCACATACTGTACCTGCTCTGTTGAACCGACGGGTTTTTCCAGAATGCAAAGGCCGGGTTGATGCCCCTAACTTCGTGAGCTCTCGCCAGGACTGAGCTCCTGTCTACCTTGTCAGTTGAAGAGTAAGCTCATTTGAAGTCTCACAGAGCCCGAAAGAGATTGTTTCCTTGGGCCCATCATTCTTGGCTGAGCCAGTACTAATGAAGAGGCGACGACACTCAGGCCTCATATGTCAAGTTCTCTTGAGGTAGTACCACAGTACCCTAACTGGACAAAGTAGCATCTCATCCTGATCATTACCTACAAAGTCCTTTTGGGAGGGGATCGAAAAGGACTTGAATCTGGTGTCTTAGTTACAAATTCTGGGATGAACTAAAGCATACATGATTCCCATCCCCTCAATTGCTTAGCATCAAAGGCCATAAAGCTAGCCTACTCTCTTTGCCAATGGCAGGGCAAGCAAGGAAAACAGTCTTAGAGTCAGATCTTTGTTTGATGACCGCCTCAACAGCTCATATGGCGTACGAGCTAGGCTCCTTAAGATGAGAGTCACATCCCACTCAGGGGACTGTGATCCCTGGGTGAGCAAGACTGTTTGAAACTTTTCAGAAGTAAAAAGATCTCTCATGAGTATGAGAGATCCATTCCCTTCAACTGAAGGACTTGGCCAAGGGCAGCTCTATCACCCTTAACCCTTAAATGCCGAGCCTCTATTTACAAAAACGTCTCCCGTATGCCGGCGGTGTTTGGGAGTTAGCGCCGAAGCAGAAAAAATTTTTTTTTCAAAAAATCACAGCACGCTTAGTTTTTAAGATTAAGAGTTCATTTTTGGCTCCTTTTTTTGTCATTGCCTGAAGTTTAGTATGCAACCATCACAAATGAAAAAAATATCATTATCATATATAAATATTGAAATATATGACAGCGCAAAAAAATTTTCATATATAATTTTATACAAATCGACTGTGAGCAAAACGGTTAAAGCTAACGGATTATTTTTTTTTTTGTATTGTACACTAAATTGCGATGATTTTGGTATATAACAAATTGTAAAACGATCAAAGCAACACAGAGAAAATATTATCACAATATGATGCATGAATCCGTAACGCGCGGGCGTAAAAAAATGTTTTTTTCAAAAATTCACCATAAATCGAAATATTGTGCTAGAGACTTCCCGTTTGTTGAAAAATGAAGCTAATTGATTGAATAATACTAGACTGTAAGTGTTTTAGCTTACAATTGCAGTTTTCGACCATTTCGGTCGAGTTAAAGTTGACCAAAGGTCAAATTTTTTCTATTTATCGTAATTTATATGAAAATATTTCAAAACTGATAAAAGCTACAACCATGAGTTATTTTCTGTTGTATTCTACATGAAATTGCGCACATTTTCATATATAAAACTTTATGTAACGACTAATATAAAACGGTGCAAACATTACGACAACGTGACGAAAGAATTTCTGAGATGTTCGGCCGAGTTACCATGTGCTAGAGACTTCCACTTTATTGCAAAGTAAAGGTAAATGATTGAATATTACTAGAATGTAAAAGTTTTAGCTTAAATTGCGTTTTTCAACCATTTCGGTCGAGTTAAAGTTGACCGAAGGTTGAAATTTTGGCAGTTATCGTGATTTATGTGAAAATATTTCAAAAGTGATACAAGCTATAACCATGAATTATTTTCTGTTGTATTCTACATGAAATTGCGCACATTTTCATATATAAAAGTTTATGTAACGACTAATGTAAAACGATGCAAACATTACGACAACGTGACGAAAGAATTTCTGGCGCGGACGTAAGGAAAAAGTTTTTTCAAAAATTCATCATAACTCGAAATATTGTGCTAGAGACTTCCACTTTGTTGCAAAATGAAGGTAAATGATTGAATATTACTAGAATGTAAGAGTTTTAGCTTACAATTGCGTTTTTTTACCATTTCGGTCGAGTCAAAGTTGACCGAAGGTTGAAATTTTGGCAGTTATCGAGATTTATATGAAAATATTTCCAAACTGATAAAAGCTACAACCATGGGTTGTATTTTGTTGTATTTTACATGAAATTGCGCACATTTTCATATATAAAACTTTACGTAAAGGCTAATATAAAACAGTGCAAAAATTACGACAAAATGACGAAAGAATTTCTGAAATTTTCGGCCGAGTTACCGCGCGGACGTAAGGAAAAAGTTTTTTTCAAAAATTCACCATAAATCGAAAATTGTGCTAGAGACTTCCAATTTGTTGCAAAATGAAGGTAAATGATTGAATATTACTAGAATGTAAGAGTTTTAGCTTACAATTGCGTTTTTCGACCATTTCGGTCGAGTCAAAGTTGACCGAAGGTTGAATTTTTTTGTAGTCGACGTACGGTACGTCCACTTGGCACCCAACAGACAATTTTAGTCGACGTATGATACATCCAGTAGGCGTTTAAGGGTTAATGACTGAAACGGAGAGAAGCTTCCCTTGGCAATGAAAGGCAGGAATGTCTGTTACCTGCTGAAGAAATACCCAGTAACTACACTAACTAAAGAAGAAAGCCCATTTTCCACAGGTACACAGCTGCTGAGGATTCCGCAGGTATCCAGATATCTTTGCTATGTGTAAAGAGACAACCCTCTCGCTCACAGGAGATGCTGGACAGTCTCTAGGAGTGAAGTGCCAGCACTTTCACCACCTGGTGATACCTCTCAATGTGCAACTGGCACAGGAGGTTGAACTATGGGAGAAGCTCTCTCAGGACCTTGGAACAGATCCACCAAGTCCAGGAACCACTTGGCATGTGGCCACTGGGAGCACTTGGCATGTGGCCACTGGGAGCACTTGGCATGTGGCCACTGGGAGCACTTGGCATGTGGCAACTGGGAGCTACCAGAGCTGATCTGAAATTCGGGGTGATCAGAGCCCCCTTGATCACCTGACAAATCAGACAAAACAGAGGGAAGGTGTAAGCCTCTAAAATATCCCCTGGGTGCTGGAAAGCTTCCTCCTTCGCAACCCATGATTCAGCACAACTGAGCAGAACACTGGCAACTTCCTGTTGTACCAGGTTATGAAGAAAATATGGTTTGGACTCCCCATTAACTCGAAGAGTCTCTCTGCAATAACTTGGTAGCTCTGGCATCTGAGATTGTCTGCTGCCACATTCCAAGACCCTGGAATGTACCTGGCTGACAGCTCCACTGAGTGTGTTACTGTCCACCTGCACACCTGCACCACCAACCTGTGCACCTGGAAGGACACCAGTCCCTCCTCTCTGTTGATGTACGTCACTAACATAGTGTTATCACTCATCAACACCAATGAGTGCTCCATCACTTGGTCCCAAAACTCTTGCCGACCTAAAAAAGCTGCCTTAAGTTCCAGGACACTGACGTGGCAGTGTCTGTCGATCTGGTCCCACACACACCTGAAGCCAGCAATTCTTCCAGGTGTGTGCCCTGTCCCTAGTAAATGCTTCTGAAAAACAGAATCACCTCAGGAGGAGTGCCCAATGGCACCCCTAAAAAGAGGCTCCTGTTGTCTAACTACCAAGCAAGTTCCTCATTTCCTCTGACAGAAGAACAGAAGAGAAAGGAGGGTCCCTTGCCAGAAACCAATCTTCCTTCATCCTCCACTAAAGGGAGCAGAGGTGAAGTCACCCAGGGGCCCGTCTTCTCCAATAACGACAGGTGATCCAGAACAACATGCCACTGCTGAGCAGGTTGTTCCTGTCAAGACAGGAATTTCTGTGCTGCCTCTCTGGACCTGCCGATACGAGAATCCAAAAGGAAGACCCTTGCTGCTGCCACGTCTATCAGAATGCCCAGATACTTTACCCCCTGCTGGAGCATGAGATCTGACTTCTTGAAGTTGATCACTACTCCCAGGTTTTGACACAAACTCGAAAAGCTGATCTCTGTCCTAACAATGCAGCAATGAGCTCGCAAGGACCAGCCAATTGCCCTGATGCCTCCACAGACATATGGGTGCGAACGAGCTCAAGCTGAGAATAAAGCGAAAACTTGGTGTAACGACCCGAGTGGGCCGTTATGCAGGTTCTTTAACATACTCAGGACGGGGCTGTCATGACTGACGGCAGATGCAACAAACAAAGGAGGAGAAAACAACAAAAACAATAAAATGAGCTTAATATTAATTTATTTTTACGAGTATTTACAAGTGAGTCAGGTCTGGTAAAAAGATAAAAACCATAAGAACAAAAAAAAGCCAAAAGGCAGCACTAAACAAAATCAAGTTAAATAAACAATTAACTTCAAAAATAAAAAGTAGCTTAAAAAAAAAAAGAGGCAAAAATAAACAACAGCAGGCAGAAAATAAAATACCAAACATACGTCCTCCATCGGGGCACCAAGACAGCCCTCAGCTGCGCAACAGGGACAAGAACCCACCAACCAGAATACCCCGATGGAGACGTCAGGACAGCCTCACGCTGTCAACAAAGATGAGCAGCTCGTGGTCACACGACTACTCATGGTCACACTCCACCTCTACGACGTGCTCCACTTCGTAGGCGTGCTCCAATCTGCTGCTCAAAAACTTGACCAACGTCGACTACAAAAACTGCCTGCTGCTGCTGCCACTGCCGCTACTTTCGCTGCCCTACCAGACCCGACTGAAGCAAGAAAAACGGCAGCTCACAGACGAAAACATCAAAATAAAAAAAACTTGAAGGTAAGGAGGCAGCAATCCACAAAAGGGAACGAGCGGGGAACCAGCAGTTCCCGCAAAACCATCACTTAACGTGACACTTGGGGAATGGTTGAGAGTCCCAAAACAAAGCGCCTTGAACTAGAACACCCCACCCCCCCAAAAGGGAAACAGGAGGTGGTACTTGTGGAAGGATCAGTGGGTAGGTATTGAAAATATACATCCCTCAAATCCACCTAAAGCATGAAGTAGCCCTTGGATTTTATTATTATAGATCATTGGGAAAGGTGAAGAATGAATTAACACTGATAACTGGGAGCTTACTAAACTCTTGCTCTAAAATAATTTTCATATTTTCATATCTACCTCAAGTTTTCTTAATGTTTAAATGCAACAAAATATCAAAAATAAACCTCATACATACCATGGTCTCCTAACAAAGCAACTATAGTATCTGGAAAATGACTCTCAACCTTAGCTAGTATGTACCCTATGAGTGAATCAACATAAGTTGTAGCTGCATAGTATCCTTGCCGTATATATCTGAAAGTAAAAATCAGGTGGCATTTAATAACAAAGTTTCCTAGTCCACTTAAGATCCTACTTTCCAATAACTTTACCTGTATGATTGGATTTCAAATCACCATGTATTTTTCATTGTACTGCATGGTACAACTTGCAATTTTTGTGCAATATCAAGGAAACAGCAGCAATTTGCTTATCCAATGCATTCTAAGCAGTGAGGCAAGATCTGCAACTGTGGGGATATTGCTGATTATCATTTTCATCATTTTATCTCGTGTATCTAGACTGTATGTATTGTATTGTCTTTATTTTGTATATTCCGTGTATATGACCCTAAGCTGAAATATAGAATATTATTACTATTATTACCATTATAAATTATGTGGATAAAGGAATTTTAAGGCACTGATATTACAGTAACTCTTGGGATCAGGAAAAGGTTAAGATCTCAGATCCTTCCATGTTTGGAACTTACAAAATCAAAATGTTATTCATCCCTCTCCATTGCAAATTCATCCAGTATTAAACTAAACTCTGTTATTCCTATTTGATGAACATTATGATGACATATCACTTACACTGTAAAGCAATGTTGTGCACATTATGTTTAGTAGGGTAACACTGACAGAGAAATAATTTCCATAATTTTACATAAGCAACCGAATTTATCTGAAAATAATGTAACCATACTGAAACTGGGAAAATGCTTTAATAATTCAGGCTCACTCATGCCACCATTCAAGCCAGTGCTGGGAAAATACAGCAGCACCAGAGAATTTTACACCTAATTAACAAAATAACCAATCCATCATACTCAGTACTTTATAGTTCACAAGGTTTTAATCTGGTTCCATATAAAGCAAATTCACTACAATGGCATTAGTGAGGTTCATACTTTAATGTGAATTTCAAAGATAATTTGGATGACACAGGAGACTAAGCAATCTATTTGAATACTGTACTACAATGACTACCTGATGAACAATTACCTAAAACACCATCTTGAGAATTAAATCTTTCATCATATACAGTATACTACATGGTCATATGACCTAACTTTTTTATTTCCTCACCTTTTTGGATATGCTTTTGCAATGAAACCTGGACTCAGAAGGGGAAATAACTGAATAGTGAGTTGACTACTAATCCACTGTAGTATGAAGAGAGAATATGACTTTATTTTAGCACTGTCATAGGGTCTGCTATTAGGCAGGAAGTATTTTCTTAATACAAGCCTATTCAGGTGCTATTCTAAGCTCATGATCTTAGACGGTGACCACTTACATTATTTTCATTACATGAACTTAGAGGACCTTACTTATGTTCAGGGTAGAATTCTCCTAGTTTTCAACGTTTCTATTTAAGTCTTTAATAGCATAGGAATGATGTTTATTTCTCTGTTACTATTTCACCGGGTGACACGGGACCCCGATCCAGAAAAAGGATTTTGACAAAGGAAAAATCTATTTCTGGAGAGGGGCCCGTGTCACCCGGTGACCCACCCCTGTTTTTCATTCTCTCCCTCCCTTGATAAACTTCATTCTAGTGAGGTGGGTGCTAACATGGAATGCGGCTAGTGTTGCCTTGTATACAGTCCGCGAGTAGTGCATGGGCTTGTATCGGCACCTCTCGTTGGGACTTTTTGACATTGGGAATCTCTATAGGATAAGGTTCCGTGTTTTTGTAGTTCACCCTTTTCCATACACGACTCCATCTAGTGGAGCTCGCTCTGGGGGTAGTAACTCCAGCATTTCATTTAGCTTTCTCTGGTATCTAGCAATGGAATTACCTAGAAATAAGTGCTGAATGGACTATTTCACCGGGTGACACGGGCCCCTCTCCAGAAATAGATTTTTCCTTTGTCAAAATCCTTTTTTAGCACATGGGTACATCTATTACAGTCAGATATATTTTTCTGGAACCAAAATATTGTAGATTTTCTTCACCATCGAAATAGTTTGTTTCACAATAAACCCATTACTTATAATCAGCCCAATTTCTTGTTAAACCGATTAGCCTATTTATCCTTCAGTTTGGAAATGGAGTGATAACTGCTGAATATTATAGAACTACCAATTATTTTCCATCAGATATCACCTGGTCTGAACTTTTTTGCATGAGTTTTGTATGTATGATGCCTCTTGTTTGTTCAAGATGAGAAATGGTGGTGATATGCTTCAAGCAGCCTTGGATCCGTGCAATTCTTATAATTTTAGTAATTCCCGAATTTGATAAGTCTAGCTAATTAGCAACTGAATTAGCTTTAGCTAAGGTCTTTCCTAATTTTGCATTTTGACTTCTTTACATTACCTCTTAATGTGTGTTTTGAACTGTGCTTCACTTTAATTACATAGTTTCTTTACTTTTAAGCCTGATTAATGACGATTTCATGTGGTATTTAGTTAACTTCCATATCATTTTGTACCTTGTTCCTTTTACCTTAACCCTTCTGTAATAGTACTTATCCCATAATGGCATAAGAGGAGTAGCAGGGCACATCATATGATAATCATTATTTCGCTCCACAATATTTGAACAAAGTTTGTGGGGAAACATTCAGATCACTTGAATGGGCCATAAATGACTATATGGCAACATTCACACCTCATTTCAGGATAAAAAGAAAAATAGTCTGACTTCTCCCCATCCCAGTACATCTCGTATATATTTGCCCATATATATACTCAGAGATTGTTGCTAGTTTTAGTTTTTATCTTTTACAACAGTACTGTATGTCAACTGCAATTGTAATTTTGCAAAATAAGTACAAAAAATATTAGAAAGACCATGTGTAACTCACTAAAAGGTACATCTCGTAAATTTGTCCATAAATATACTAAGGGATTGCTGCTGATTTTAGTTCTTATCTTTTACATTACTGTATTATGCATGCCGTAAATTGTAATTTTGCAAAATAAAGTAAAGAAAAAGTATTAGAAACAACATGTAAAACTCACTAAGAATACTGTAGCATATTTTAACGAGTGGAAAAGAGGCCCTGCACAAGGTTGGAAATATTTACTTTCAACTTCCCAAGGAAAATAAAGTCTTTGAATTTTTTTCTTAAACTATGTGCATTTGCATATCTTCCTCTTTCCAGTGATGAGTTTTTTTAAACTGACTGACCTTAAAGTTTGTCCAGTCTCGGGGTATTGTTAATGTACATTTAGCCTGGCCTGTAAGGGATAAGTACTAGTTTATGACATATAGTATTATATTTACTTTGTACATAAGTGGCACTATGCTAATTATTGCTATTATGTATTATTTCCACCTCTGTCATTTGTCTCCTCAGTGAAAATGACAAAGCTAAAGGGGTTTGAACTTTTGTAACCGAGTTATAATGTGAATTTTACACTTTAATTTGCCTTCCTTTTGATGAACTGGTCTGTAGATCATTTATAATTTAGTTCTTTACATAGTGACGTAAGGTTCTAATGATGGGTAAGTCCCGTATACATCACAGTACCTACTTTTCTGGTGTTTAGTCACCCATGTAACTGTAAGAGTTTTAGAGGGCAGTTTTGTTTTTATTTCTCCATACCTGCTGTGATAATCAGAACATGGAGGCTGAGATATCCTTGTTTACTATTTATTACCTTGTTTGTTTGTAATGGTCTTGTATGAAAATGGTACATATAGGAAATAATTTTCCTTCCCAGCATGATTCTTCAGTCTTGGCCCTTTGCACCTTATTTTTTACTGCTTTTCAGAGGCATTGCCCAAACTTCAAAGGCTGCCTGAGACCCAATGCCACCCCTGTTCCTGCCTTTGCTGTTCCAGTTTGTTTGGTTGACACCTCTTCCCATTTCCCCCTCAGGTAGGTGTTCACCTGGTATTCACAGGGGGTGCGTACACTACTCCCTGCAAATAGCTCAAATCCCTGAATACTTAAAATCCCTCTAAAAATACTTATAACTGAATATTTTAGTAGTTTTAACACAAACTGTGCATTTAGTCATGAAAATGGCATGAAAATATAGTAATATGTAAATATTTCTCTATGAAAAATACTGCAAATAGGCGAATATCCGCGAATAATGTGTATATATGTTCCACAGAGAAATCCGCAAATAGGTAAATCCGGAACCGTGAATAGGCGGGGGTCCACTGTATAGCCTTTCCCATGATCATATATCTGAAAGACCTCGACCATTCCTTAACAGGATTTATTTCCATAGCATTGTGTAGGAAAATTCAGATTTGCTGGACTTTTCTTCCCTGAGAGACAATATTTGTGGCAATTCTTGTAACTAGAGCACAAAGAACTAGCCGGGTATGAGCCATACTGCCAATAAGCATAAATGTATCAGCTGAGTTTTGCTGAAGATCACTGCTGTGAGCACCAAAGCAGTACAATTTCCAGAAACTGTGACCAGAGCCAAAAAAACTCTTCAGATCCACGTCTGTGGGGCAGGCTGGATGCCATAACTGAAGCAATGTGGTCTTCAGCAAGCATGACTGAAGCCATAAGATATCCACTGATGTTCAAGGTTATGACCAACTGAGGATGAAGACTAACCGATGACTAGAAACCAGACTCAAGTAAGATCACAGTTGTACTGGAAGACACACCCACGACTGGAGAAAGGACCTAGTACTGCCAAGTCATGCCAAAAAGTGATTAGAAAAAAAAAGTCCAAAAAGTAGCAAACAGTCTAGTGACTATACATCAGCTCTGGGTAGGGCCAGAATCATGTAAGCCAAGACAATTTTGACCCAAGACCAGACCTGCACCACCTGAACCAAACTGATCAAACTTGGGTTCAAGGTAGCATGACCAAATCCATACAACCGTCCAGACCTCAGATGATGAAGTTGATCTGCACAAGAAGAGCTTAGCTGATGCCAGCAGCTGACTAAGAAGAGGTAACAACAACATGACCAGAGACCTGAAGCCAAACACACACAAAGACCAGAACCATTTTGAAGCCAAAAGCAAAGACCACATCCTTGCCAATACCAGATGCGAAACAACATAAGTGTTTAAGGACATTTCCATAATGAATTGGTGACACTAGACCAAAGCTTAACTATGTCCAGACCTATGATACCTCCTGTGTCCATAAGGTCAGATATTCTTAAGAGTACTCTGGCAGTGTTGGAGTTCAGTGATACCTATTCTTTTGTGATGATTTCAAAGCTTTTAGCACACAAAATATCATGCCAGACATACACATGGCTCAGATAAGAGTTGTTTCAGTGACAACCAAATCTGCACTCAATAATTCAACAAAATGTACCAGATCCATATCAGAACCAAGAGCACAAAGGTCTACATTTCAGAACCAAACTCATGTCTACAACAGGGCTATACTAGTGTTGAAAGGTGTGACCTCAGCTGTTCTAGTGGTATTATGCAACATGCTTTTCCATGCTGCTTTGATGACAATGGCCTGGAGCTGCTACATCATGCTTATTCACATTTCCTCCTGGAAATTCAAAGCTATGAAGCTGATCAAACCCTAGACCAAGAAAAAAGTCTCACTCACACCATACAAACAAACATGGCTGCATTTTGGGATTAGAGCCAAACCAGGAAACATATCCAGGATTGCAAGTGGGCATGGCCATGATTCAAGATATGATTTTGTAATGCTAGTCCTGGAAGACATTTCCTGAGCCACACAACCAGATACACCTGTAAATCAACATCAGAATGATCATTTTACATAGAAAACACTGCTTCTTGTCCAGTCAGCAAAGTGTGTTGACAGGATATATGCTGATACCTTGGTGTTAACCAGCCAATATTCCTGGTAACTATTGTTATGACCAATGTCAGACTGATGCCCAGAACCTTTCCAAATCCAGGATAAGCAGAGTCATGACTAAATCTCTACAAGAACCAGAGGCAAGTCTCACCAGTAATCAGAGGCCAGGCTTCAGATTTAGAACCTAGCCAGCATTTAACTATAATGAAAATACTGAGACAAGAACCACTATTCAGACAAGCTTTGTTGGAGTCTTGTGATATCTGCCCAGCTTTGTTGACCAATGCTGGAATCTCTTGGCCATGTTCATGACCAGATCATCAATTGGATCACTCTTTAAACATCCAGAGAAGCTCAGCGGTTAAGCTTTTTGTTGTTCCTGTAGAACAACCACAGAGAAACCTTTGAGCTTAGAATGCCTCCTCAGGACAACAGAAGTTGATCAACGGCTGAAAGGTAAAAGTGAGACGGGAAAGGACTTTTCATGCTCTCCTTTCCCCCATAACTCTTCTTTTTCACCCTAGGAGGACATCTCTTTGGAGATGGATCAAAGGCGTTTAGAAATCTAGCCTATATTCCTTTCTTTCAATTACTGTAATAGGAATCTGTGCTGTGAATGACACCCAAGATGATAAATTACTGAAGTTCCATTAGCATGAATCAACATTCTTACAAACTGGAATACCCTGGCTTACTCAATCAGCAAAATAATGCAGCATTTTGCCAATACAGTTTTCCTATGGATGATCATTTAGACTCCATATGCTCCTAGCATTTCTTTACTTACTATACCAAGAGCACTTGTTTTACAGATAAAAGCCACAAGTTTGATAAAGTTATCAATGGCAATTTTCTTCATAATACATATTAATGATATTCTGGTGGATGTCAATCTACCAAAAGATCCTGATTAAGTCAATAAAGATATCTGAAAAGATTGATTTTTTCCCGACTTTTAAGCTTCCCATTGCTATGGCAATTCAGTTACAACTACAAGCATGGCCTTTGAATGATATTAAGGGAATCCATGGCCTTCATTGCAGACTGGATGTCTTGGGTACAATGAATACCACTCCCCCCTCTTCATTTGGAATCAACAACTTCAGTACTATAATCCTTTGTAAGCTACAGGAAAAGATTTTTTCTATAGTAGTACCAATCTAAGGTGAGGGTTTAGGCGTGTCTAAAACCGAAAACACACGTTGCCATATCTTTAAGTTCTTTGTAGAGGTGGCCAAAGTCAAAGCTCTGTATTCCTTACTAATCCCCCAAGGGAAACATTACCCTAAGGTCAAAACCTATGTCCAGTACAGATTATCCTCCTTTCAGACTCGGGTGAGGGGAATGCCCACTCCAATTGTCTTAGAAGGGTTCGCTGGTATAAGTTTATTTTTCCTTTATTCAGATAAATATTTATCATATGGTGTGTATTGGTATTAAAAATTCAGAGTTATGAAACAGTTCTTTTTATTCTTAACTTATTTATCAACAATCTACAAAAGAGACAAAACTAAAGGGAAATCACGGATATGGTAAATTTCATACATTAAACATTTCTTTATTTTCAGAAGCATTCAAGTAATAAATACAGTATATCTAATAAATAAGAATGATAATGATTCACTTTATTTCAGTTTGTGATCATATACATGTACAATGGTTTACAATGAGAACAATACAGAACAGCGTATAAAGACGAGAGAGATTTTAAGAGGACTCCTCATCGGAAGACTCTCATCTCTGAAGAGTCAAGACTTATAATAAATGAGTCAATATATTTGTCTATCAAAATATCTTTGCTGCATCTTCCACTTGCAATTGCTCGGCGTGTCTTACGGCCTTCTCCCAATTTTCAGGTGTCACAGTATCCAGAGCTTCTTTAGTAAGTTCCGATAGATTTGTCATCTTAAAATTGTTTCGTTTCGCTTATGAAACTTTTCACTTGGCCCCAAATTAGTTCTATCGGGTTGTATTGGCAATGGTAGGGAGGAAGCCGAATAATTTCATGCCCATTTTCTGCTGCAATTTTATCTACGACATACGTGGTTTTATTTTAACAGAGTACTCCTTTACCATCTCTAAAAGTTGACTTTTCAACATTTTCTCTGTTGGTTTCAGACCTTTAGAGATGAGCCACTCTGTAATGACTGCCTTTTTGCTTGACATCGTTGGTACTTTTTCTACTTTCCTTGAATGATATGGAGCATTATCCATCACAATAACTGAAGCTGGAGGTATGTTCGGGAGCAACTGGCAACGAAACCATTCTTCAAATACTTCGTGGTTCATTTGACGGTGATAATCACCATCATTTTTTGCAGTGAATGTAAGCTCAGCGTTTGGAATGAAACCACATGCAGAGCCTGCATGTAGAATTATAAGTCGGCCACCTTTTTCCTGACGGCACTTTAATTCCAGAAGCATTCTCTGATTTATTATCTTTCCAGCATTTCCCCACAGTATAATTCTGGTTAACCTAAGTCTCATCTAGATAAATTACATTTCTTCGGTTCTCTTTGACGTTTTGCATTTTTTCTAGGAATCTTGTTCGCAAGCACTGCACGTCATATCGTTCCATCAAAAATTTTCTACCATCGAGTTTTGCGTGCACTGAAACCAATTTCTTTCACTATTTTTCTTAAAGATTCTCTACCACCTTTGAATCCTGTTCTTTCCCTCATTTCAGACAACACTTTGTTAATGGTTGGAATTTCTTTCCTCTCGTAAAATTGGAGAATTATCCGACGAAGCAAACATTTGTCGAAGTCATCCAAACCAGTCACAGGTTTTGATCTTTTCCTCTTCTTTATCTCGTAAACTGGGTTACCAAATAATTCTTGCGACTCTCGTGCTTCTTTACATATTCGTTCAACAGTAGCTTTACTGACGTTTGTTGCCTCAGCTGTACTAAGAGTTGCATTCGCAACATTAGTAATGGGTCCTCTGTTTTGTTTCTCCATTGTGAAGTACCTTGACACATTATGAATAATTTTCCTTGCTTGTCCTGAATGACTCCCAGTGAGAAACTCTGACCATCCATGACGACTGCAAAAGGCTGTATTGTCCTATAATGACAACTGTAGCTCATTATATACCCGTGCGCCTGGCCCGAGACACGAGGTCAGAGAAGTGCATACTGAAAGCCACATTTCTTCACTTTATAAGGTTAATGTTAATGACTGGTTTAACACAATTGTCATCGGGCTCTGTGTACAAAAGTCACGATTCAATCATTCTTGGAGCAAATTTATTACTTTCAGTTACTAAACTACTCCCTTTACCTCATTAAAAATGTTAATAGATTGATGTTTGGCAATGCCAGATCGATGTTTGGCAATGCCAGATCAGTTTCAATCCTAACCACGGTATTTGATTTATTTTTTCATCTTATCCCCGAATATTTTTCTCCATATTCAGTTGACTGTTGTCTTGGAACAATATACACAAGAAAAAATAACGTCAAAGATGGAAAAACATTTTCATACTAAAATTTCTCTATTTACAGAAAAGTTCAGTCAACAAACATCTTTTAACCATTTAATCACATACACACACACACACACACACACACACACACACACACACGTGTTTGACCTTCAACTATGTTTGCATCCGCTAATTCTCACCTTCACCATAAAGGACCCAGCTTATAAGATTTGACCATTCTTAAGAGATTAACGAAGGGTTATTGTTTCTTAACTGACAGATACAGATGTCAATACTTGACCTGAGAATCGAGATTGTAGATGTGGCAACATGTATGCCACGTTTCGTAAATATGATATTGAAAACTGTTTAAAATATTGATCAATAACAACTTCATACATAAAAATCATGTTTAGTAAATATTTCAGAGTAATTCCACTCAGTTTTGTTATATAACAACGACCTATATTCCATGAAATTTTTCTTAGAATGGAAGTTTGGCAACGCACGTAAATGTCTCTCGTCCCCACAAAACCCTCACCTTAGATTGGTACTACTATAGTTGAACCTTTAATTCTCTGCAAGTACAGTATTTTTCTATTGCTGGTTGCCCCATCCTCAGAAATTTGAAGCATCACTTTGATTAACACCCTCCAACCTTGTAACTTCTCAGGTTTACAAGAATTTAACCTGTAACACTTCGTAACTCTTGATGTTGTGGCGGGATTTTAAAACACAAAAAAACAGTACACAACACTCACCCTGGTCCTCGGTTGCTGGAAGATGGAGTAAGGCGTCCACGGTCGCCAACACAGCACACAAAACCACACAAACCAAACCAAAACAGAAAAACACACTACTCATGAACATACAGCAACAAGAACAGCACACTAACAAGGGAAAACAACAACTTTGCATCAGCACAAAAAAACTGTCCAAACCAAAAAAACAGACCAGCACTAGCTCTGACTCAAGACTCAAAAAGACTGCCTTCAAAACCGAAAAATCCTCACACACACATTCCACAGACAGACAGTGCCAAAACAAACTAACGACCTCATCCCTCTTCCAACAACCAAGCACTCACTTACCCCGACAATTACACACTCTCTCTCTCTCTCACAAAACGTTGGGAAATGCTAAATAAAAACAAATTTATTCATCCTCTATATTTCTCCCCCTTTAGCATTTCCCAACCAACACCTTTCACACCTCTTTCAAATCGCCTTATGCAACACCCACGGATGCTCACTAGCAGGTCCTCTAGATCGCGTTCAAGGCACGCAATCATTCTCTCAGAATCACTCTCTTCTAGCAACATTCAAACTCACATCATCTCCTCCATTCTCTCTCAGATTCACGCTATCTTCTTCACTATTACCACTCTCAATTTCATCCACAATCTCATCTATACCCTCTAACTCGTTCCCAAATACCTCCCCAATTCTTCAACTAACCCATCCCATTCGCTCATTGACCTTTTCCAATTCTTGCAACGATTCATTCATGCTTTCAATCACTCGTATATTACTGCTACGCTCTCTTATTCTTACACTTTCTGCCACCTCCAACCGTTCACTAACCCCTACACGTTCAGTCAACTCAGTTATATCAAACCTGCATATGCTATACGTTCTATTCATACCATCCCATTCATCCGTATTATACGCTTTATCACTCATTTTCACTTTGGCACTCACACCCCTATCACACAACTTACGACCATTCAGTTTACTTACGTTCTTCCCTTTTTTACGTTTCCTACCATACTCTATCAAAACAAACTGCTGATCCTCATGCAACAACCCCTCACGTACATGCATCACACGCACCGCTTGCATCCTGGAGGACCCACCCATTTGAACCCCTTCACACTCAGTTTCCCAATTCGCTGTCACAGTCACCCTCTTTCGTCTACATACACTTGATACATGCCCTTCCATTCCACATTCGTCACACTTCGCTCTCGGTTCTGAACACATTCTCGCATAATGCCCATTCTTACCACAGTTGCCACATATTACATTCACTCAGGTACCCCCTACAACCATTAGCAACATGACCCACCTGTCCGCACTGGTAGCATTTAACCCCTATCTTTCGTGACACTCCCTTACCAAATGTCCCGGTTGCCCACACCAAACACGCTCCTAAAGCCCACCTACACTCATTCTTTGTATGTCCTTCCTTTCCACATCTAAAACACTTCGCCGACTTCCACTCACCGACCTTCCCCTTGTACACTACTATCCCTAACCCGTCCAACCCGTTGTTCCCTTTACAAACCCATCATTCATCCTCACTGGCACCTCTACATTACTTGCTCTTACACTCCTATCTATTACACTATCGGCCATTCTCATTGGGCCCCTCAACACTGCATCCCTAAAGCTTCCGAACTCTGGTACTCTCTCATCTACCCCAGCCCTTACACTTACACTTCTGCTCTCTTTTATAACCCTGTCAAGCTCATAATCTACAATTTCCAAAATTTCTCCCCAAGTCAACCTTTCATTCGTCCATCTTTTCTTCTCCTTCCGCTTCAAGTTCACAAATTCTCTAACTCCATCTGGCACTGTCCCTAACAACTCCGTACTAACTCCTTACATTCATCTATCCCATCATCCCCAAACTTCTTCCTTGCCAACGTCTCCAGCCTACAAGCATACAGTGACAAGGTTTCCCCAGCTTTCATTCTTGCCTCATCAAATTCATTCTTCCTCTTATACTTAACACTCGCTTTCATACGCCTCGCTTGCTCAACTAATCTAGCTTTCACCTTGTCATACTCAACATCCCCACACTCATAATAACCCTATACATATCAAGTAAAAACCCAGTCAAATACTCTCCTAATTCTCGTGCCCACACTCTCTTACTTTCCCCATACTTATCCTGACAAAACCTTTCATACTCCCTAAAGAAATCATGCACATCCCTACTTCCATACTCATTATACTTTTCACACCGGGGCACCTCCCTCACATACATAGCCTTTCTCCCTTCTTTCCTGCCTTTCCCACTTCCTTACCCTTCTTACCAGTTTCCTTTCCCTTTCCCTTCTTCCCTTTTTCTTCCCCTGACTTATCCTTACTTTCCTCTGTTCCTTCCTTGCTTTTCATTCCCCTTTTCCTTACCCTGCCTCTCATTCCTCGTTTCTTACTTCATATTCCCATATCACTTTCATCACTCACGCTTCCATTCACTTCTTCCTCCTTTTCTTTCTCTCTGCCCCTTCACACGTTCCAGAGAACCTGCCTCCAACAGCCCCTTCTCCAAAAACACCCTTGAACATACCTTTCATCATTTCTTCCACACTTCTCATCATTCCCTCCAACTTTTTTATCCATCCTCTCTTCCATTCTCTCTTCTGACTCTTTCATCTCCCCTTTCATTTCTTCTTTTGCACTTCTTAGCATTCCTCCCATCTCCTCCAACTGACTCCTCAACTCCTCATTCTCACCCTCAGCCTCCCATTCTCCTCCTCCAGCCTGCCCTGGAGTTCCCTAGCCACTGGAGTTCCTCTCTCAGTTTCTCTATCTCACTCATCCTGACCTCTTACTCTCACTGACCCACCACAAACAATCCCAACGGCTATTTTACAACAGCCCCACGTTGGGCGCCAAATTTTATGTGGCGGGATTTTAAAACACAAAAACAGTACACAACACTCACCCTGGTCCTCGGTTGCTGGAAGATGGAGTAAGGCGTCCACGGTCGCCAACACAGCACACAAAACCACACAAACCAAACCAAAACAGAAAAACACACTACTCATGAACATACAGCAACAAGAACAGCACACTAACAAGGGAAAACAACAACTTTGCATCAGCACAAAAAAACTGTCCAAACCAAAAAAACAGACCAGCACTAGCTCTGACTCAAGACTCAAAAAAGACTGCCTTCAAAACCGAAAAATCCTCACACACACATTCCACAGACAGACAGCGCCAAAAACAAACTAACGACCTCATCCTCTTCCAACAACCGGAAGCACTCACTTACGACAATTACACACACTCTCTCTCTCTCTCTCTCTCACAAAACGTTGGGAAATGCTAAATAAAAACAAATTTATTCATCCCTCTATAATGTTACCTGCAATGATTACAGAATTAAAGAGAAGCTCAAAAGAAGGTCAGCTGAGTCTAATTCTTTCAAGCAGGATTACTAGGAATACTAAGCAGCTTCACAGTGTTATATATTAAAGATGAAGTTGAAACAGTACCTCCAGTATTCCCCTTACAGATGTAGGCTTCAGTCTACCAGTACATCCACAAAGGATGTACAGGAAGGATTCTTCCTAGTCGAGGTAGAAGTTATAACTCTTAGTTTTCCGGATTATTTTTTGTTGTGGGGGCAGTAATATCCATTCATAGCAAATGTTCTTTCCAGTCACAAGGTCCCTATATACTTCTCTACCTTTCTAGTCCCAGAAGCTTGCATGTTGGATAGTCCAATTCTTTCATGGAATGGCTTAGAAACCCATGACTTTCTGTCATTCAGCATGAAAATGGCAGTAATAAGCAATATCCTGATTATTCTTGGCCAGCCAGAGCAAGAATGTTGCTCTAGGACTCCAAGTAGAAGTCCCTTTGCCAACCACCCACATGGCCGTAGATTTAATAGACGCCCGTAAGTACTAAATTTCATGCACAGAGGGTACCTGGTAAATTCTCAGGAAACAAAATACTTCTCATTACAAGCAGCTGGTGACCTCCAAGTCATACATGTGCATGCTCCCTACCTGCCAAGTTTGGCCTTGTTCTGCTGTTAATGCAAGAAGGACAGACTTGATCTACATTACTATCCACACTTTCTCAAGTGAGAACTGCGTGACACGGACAGAATTCTTTGAAAAACTGAGTTAAGTCTATGTTACGTCCTTGAGGCTAATGAGTGTGCTACATATTTTTACAAGGATTCAAGTTAGGTACTTTGTCCATATCATAAGCTAGCATCATGCACAGTATGCAAATATGTTCTCAGGAATACAATGCAAAGGTAATCAAACTCATCATCAGAAAGTTCTATGGTAGCTGCCTACATTCCTTTATTTTCCATTTTTCTGCAGTTATTTTTGCATCTTAGGGTTCTTCTGTTTCAAAAGGCAAAGGTTCTAATGCTCAGATCAATCCCAGAGTGCTTTCAAGTAGATCCTACAGATCCAAACCAACTTATCTGGAAGTGTTTTAGCAGCTTGATCCTTTCGACCTAAACTAGAATTTTGGATAAGTTGGATAAACAATATTTAATTACTTTTTTGTGAAACAAATGCAGTTTCTTAGACAAAATTAATTATCCATATAAACCCATTACTTATCATGAGTTCACTCTTTCCAATATTTCCAACATGCCTTTTTCACAGCCCACGATTCAGGAGACAAAGACTTACAGTGATTGCTGCTAGGGATATGAGGATCCTCCCAAGAAGGAGCAGCATCAACTGTCTCCTTTCTTCATTTCAGAGACTGGGGTAATTAAAAGTAATGTACAAGTATGAAAAAATTAATAATCTTAAAAATTTTGCTTTGTAGGCTGAAGTACAGACTCTACTGGTCACATTCATTATAAAACCTGACATGCATCCATAATTGCAATGATGACTTCGTAACTTCTGTATTCCCTTACATTTTGCACATGCACTTTAGATGGAAAGCTTGCATGTGACAAGCAGATTTCTGTTTATTGTACGGTGCTCTTTCTGCATGAACCTTCCATGATTTCCTGGCTCCTCAAACAAGTGTTCATTCTATTTCCATATCTACTGCTTTTCTGACAAAATGCTCCTTATGCTCTCTCATCACGTGTCCAAACTATCTTAATCTTTGAGATCTCTATCTTTTTTTTCCAGCCTCTTGATACCACATATCTCCACCACTTCCTTATTTGCAATGCAATCTTCCCACCCTCTTCTGATCATGCAAGTAACACTCTGTGATTGCCCATGTTTCTGCTGCATGAAGTACTATAAGCCTAATATACCCATTGTAAATCTTTGCTCTCTCTACCAATCTGACATTTTTATTTACTAGTAGGCTACTTATACCTCTACATTTCATTGAAACTACAGCTAACCTCTCTCTTGTGGCTTTTTCAACTACTGCTTCATAGTCCAGTGTGTCTGCAAGGTAAGAGAAATGCTCTAACTCTTCTAAGACTGCCCATCTACCACAACAGGGGTCTCAATTCCCTACTCTTGTCCATTTATGCATTACTTCACATATATTTTGTGATCCTAAGCATCTCTTGTAATACAATTTATTAAAATCATTGCATAATACAGCATTCACAGCCACATCTTTCCTACAGTAACCACATGGCCACCTTCTTAATACAGTACTCTAGTACTTTTTTTTTGCTTCCATTCCAGTTACCCTAAGCTTTCTTTTGCTTCCACTGATTTTCAGTCCTCTTCTTTCCATTCAGCTTCTCCAGCTTTTAAATATTTCTACCACAAGATTTTGTTGTTAGGAGATAGCAGCCAGGTGCTGTTTCTGTCTTCCAGACCATGCGTCTCCTGCCCTCGTGAACGCATATACCACAAGCCGTTGGTGTTGTTAGCAATAGGTCATCTTCATAAAGTACCTCTCTAGGAGAGCTGTTAATCAGCTCAGTGGTCTGGTTACACTAAGGTATGCTTAACTTTTTTTAACCTCTCAGGGACCCACTTTTCTGCAGTCCTTTGTAGCTTTTTCATTATAATTATAAACAGCAGATGGCTCAGTGCTGGTCCTCAATGGACACCAATATTTTATCTCAAATTCTTCTGGTACACCTATCACTGTTTTCACTCCATTTCTACCACTATCGTACTGTAAGATCACTGGTTTGAGAGTCCCTTAGTATTCTCTGCCTTTGCAGTGACCACTTAATTATTTGTCTACATCCCCTCCTTCAATCCTTTTTCAATATCTACAAGCATGATACTTTTCCTGCATTGTATTGGGCTGCTTCTGTTCTTGATCTCTCACATAAAGCCAAACTGACAATTACCTACGTAACCATTTTTCTCACTCTTTCCTCCAGCATCTTCCCCAATACAGCATTCTCATATAATGCATAAAGAAGTCCTGTGTAAGTAAATGACCTGAATAAGTACTTATCAATGTATCATGGTGGGTTAGCTGCAATCCCACCTTCATCAAAAAAAGGGTTTTATTCACCCGAGGGAAGGAAGGATTTCTTTGTTAATTTGTCCTTCAGATCCAAACCTTTCAGTGGAACTGTACAAAAGTGAGAAGAGAAATTGCAAAGTTTAGAGGTCAATCTTTGTTAAGAATTCAGAGCATTTCATTTTTTATCACCTGTTTGTAATGATAATTTCTTGATTAAAACATATTTTGGTTATAAGTTTGGGATATCTTTTCCAAAATCTCTGTTCTTAGTCATAGTACAGCAAAAATTACCAGCAATATGGGAAATTATTTAACATGAACTAATCAATGACATTACTGGAAAATATCAATATTTACATGAGTCAATGTAAACAAGTCATTTGTTTCACAGACAGGTACACAGAGGATCTGAACTGTCAACTTTATAATGCATATCCATAAGAGGTCTCATAATTTATGAGCACTAAAAGCAAAAAGGTTCCTTATTTGATTTCAACCAAATATAACAATAAACTAGATTATAGAATGAAATGGAATGGAATATAGAGTTTAGGCCAAAGGCCAAGCACTGGGACCTATGAGGTCATTCAGCGCTGGTAAACTGGATTATAACACTCAGTTTATTTTGAATTTCAAAACAGTCAACTTTCAAGATTTAAGAAAAGGTAAAAAAAAAAAAAAAGTTATATTAATGGAACCAGTGAGATGCAGATGACTACTAAAAAGCATCTACAATAAACCCTTTATAATTGTATATAAGTGGCGAGTTAACTTGAAATTTTAACATTTTAAATATATTTACACATACAGGCAGTCCCCGGTTATCGGCAGGGTTCCGTTTCCGAGGGTGTGATGATAATCTAAAATCGGCGATTTTCGGGGGTTATCGGCGCCGAAAAGCGCCGATTTTCGGTTATCGGGGCCTCTGTTAGGTATGTATCGGCGCCAATACCCAATTATCAGTGCCGATAATGGAAATCGGTGATTTTCGGTGCCGAAAATTGCCGATTTTCATCGCTAGACAAGCACCATAAAACCAGATAGCTGTTAACCGAGCCAGCCGTTAACTGGGGACTGCCTGTATAAGAACTTTACATTATTATTCATACTTTACCTTGCATAAAATTTTGGAATTGGGCCATAAGGAAATGATATATTTAGTTCTCTAATATCATCCCTTCTCCTTAAGTCATTCCATGGATTCCAAGCAACACTTGGCAGCCCTTTTGGATAATTTTCATTTGAAGGCATTGGTACTGTATCAATAGGGTAATAATCTGGAAAAAAAAAAGAAAATGTTTAATAAACTTCTATCAAAGTCGTAAAAATTAATAAAATACATTATGCAAACATGGTGCTACTGTATTATACCAAACAGTACTTACCAATAAACCTCACAGGAAATTTCAGTGGAATGTGAGGTTTGTGGAAACCAACTGCCATAAAGAATGGCTGGTCACCCCCTAATGATCGATTTTCGAGCCACTTCACTGCAGATATTGTTGTTTCTATGTCAGGCAAGTTTTTACCTGGCTGTTGCTCAACCTAAAACAGTTACAAAATATAGCTTAATACTCAACAGAAATCTAATGGTTAAAACAAATTCTTTCATAAATAAAATCACTATTTTACAAAAGATTTTCTTGGCCATTCTCAGAGGATTTACCAATTACAGTTTGAAATGCACTGTCCACCCTAACACAATCAACAAAGTCTGTTCCAACAGAGGGCCACTAAGTCCTCTCCTCTCTCACTAGCATTTTGCGTCTACAATTACAAAACTGCTTGTAAACCACTGATATGTGATTACTTGAATTACACTGGATATCCAAGTCACCACTTCTAGAAAGACCCAATCTAGGTATGTTTACTATTACTGTTCATTCAATATAAATTTGAGGCATCAAGCTTCAACTGTCCAAGTCCATGATGAATAAAATCAGCTGACTGACAATCATTGTCAGTCAGCTGATCTCGCTGCTGACCGAAGTGATTTTTCTTTCTGTTTCTATATGTCATAAACAGGTGAAGAGCCAGCGTCGTATAATTCACACAAGCTTCTCACATAAACACCACTCAATTTTTTTCAGAAGTTCAACCTTATCTTTAGCTGGGTCTAAAAGTGAGTAAGTTTTCATAAATGATAAACAGAGGGAATTGTCTGTGTTTACAATGATGCTAAAAGTGTTTATGCAACAATGATGCCAACAGTATTTATGTAGCAAGTAGTACCACAAAAAAGCAGCAGCATGTTGGTGCTATGACCAGGGAAATATAAAATCAGGCGTACCAATTAATGACAAATTAGCTATGGAACCATACCACAGATTAATACCTGTAACAGGACTCCTTAAAAAAAGCTTATGTAGACACTTGTGACTGCATGTGGTGGGAATGGCCAAGTACTTTTAAAAACTGTAATCTGCTCTCTGGTGTTAAGTCCAGTTCCAAATGCATTCATAAAGCTTTGACTGGTTTTTTCTTTCTTAAATTTTTATGAATGTTCTGGAGTGTTATAATCCTTTAATAAATGTACTTGCTCCTTTTCTTTTGCCTTTATATTTTCTTATTTGCCTGTTTACAACAAAGTCTACATTAATAATAGTAAATAGTTCAACTAGACCATAAAAGGAATTTATAAAATTAAAAGGGAAGAAAACTGCATCTAAGGGATGAAGAGATGCTGGAAAAAACTGATAAATACCACCAGCTACATGCATATTCCTTATATTAACTGCTACATTCTCATTTTTTAAAATGACTGATTCCACAGATATTACCAACAAAATAATGTAAAGGTGTATGTAAAACTATTTTTTATTCCAATTTATAAACAAATTTGTTACAAACCTCTATTGGACAATATATATTTCTCTGTAAAGAGCCATCACTACCAAGGCATACTGGGGCATCCTTAAAAGCTTGAGTAGGGGGATGATATGGATCCTCGCTCCAACTATAAGGCTGATCATCAGAATAGTTGCTGACTATGCCTAAGCGAGAGAAATGAATTGAATAATGAAACACTAATGCGTACAGTACATTTTATAACAAATTTATGCCAGTTCTAAAATCCTTTTTGATGTTTAAACTCAAATGAAATGAAAACTTGCCCAACAAAGTAATTATCCACATACTAAACTTACTTTTAGAATGTATAAAATGGTTCTGCAACAAATGTAATAAAATAGTATAGTGCTGTAAATAAAAAATAATTTACCTGGATGGAATACCTTTCCAAATGAAACTGTATGGTAGCCATGATCTTTAAAATACTGTGGTAAAGTTGTAAAATTTCCTGCATTTGTTCTCCAGTAAGAGTGGACATCATAAAGCTTTGTAGTATCTGGTCGTCGAGAGGTTAGAAATGATGTTCGGCTTGGACCGCACAGTGCCTGCTGAAATACAAAATTAAAAAATTAGAACACCATGTCAAGGAATGTGCATATAAAAATATAAAATTTGAGGAACTAATCATGCCAAAAAGTTTTCATAATACAAAAAACACTGTCTATAAAAGCCAAAGTATAATGCCAAGGAGCGTAAATAGTGCAGGGCATCAACTGGTAGATCCTTAACTGGTAGATGGGCAGTCACTATATTCTACTCTAACTTCAGTATCCATGGTCAATTGCGGGATGTTGAGGGCAACTCCATATAGTAAGTTATTACACATCTGCCAGCTATTTAATGGTGAATATGAGAAAAATGATTCATGTTGGCAAATAGTACAGTATTAGTATTATTACATTGTTTAACTACACCACTGAGGAAGAATTGTTTAAAGTTAACAGGGATTATGGAGTAAAAGGAAGACTAGAAGTAGAGGAATTACATGGAGAACCATATATCCTGGCATTGGATGATCCAATTACTGAAAATGAATTATGTACTGTAATGGCGTTAAGCAACTCAAGTGTAATAAATCACCTAGACTTAATGGTATCCTACCAAGGATTTTTAATTTTTAAGCTTGTCATAGATTTGTTTTTGTCCTTCATTCTGAATACAATATTTTATATGACTTACCCAGTACAGTGTTAAGGGCTAAAAGTAAATTGTTAACGCTTTATAAAGGAGGTGATCCACAGAACTCCGAGAACTATCTGCTGTACCAAAATTTATAAACTCATTTCCACTAATAAGAACTCAGCAGTAGTTTGTTTCTGATGAAGAACAAGCAGGTACAGAGAAAGGTACGGGATGTGAAGAACAAATTCTGACACTATGTCTACTACTACACTGACAGAGCAAATAACCAGAAACCGCCACAATATGTCTTGTACATGGACCATGAAAAAGCCTGCAAGAGTTGATATGGAAATACTTGTAAGACTACTGAAATGCAATGGGTGTGGATCAGATCATAATTATTCTATAAAAGGTTACAGGGGTAGGGTAAGGTAGTCTTGAGTTCTGGTTTCTATTTATCATGTATGTTAACCATATGATATGCATGGTTAGGGAATATGGTGAGGATGGATGGCTTGGTCAGCCCCATTTGTTGCTACTGGTGGAAGATAGTGCTTGTCACTGCCACAAGAGAGGGAATTATTTGGAAACTTCATAGTATTGCATAACATAGCAGTTAATCAATAGAAAACAAAATTGATGTGCATAAATGTGAACTATTTGATGCCTTTAATTTTCAATGCTGTGAAAAATGTTTATCTTGGGAACATCAAAATGAATGCATTAGATTATGTGCAAGTAAATGAAAACATCCAGTCACATGCAGGTCATGCAATGATATTTAAATCATTCCTAGCAAAGAACTAAAATAATCCATACAATGTGAAAATGAGAACTGAGAAGTTCAACAGTGAGGCTCATTTACTGCATACCAGTGCTGCTGTTCAGCAAATCTCGTTGCTCTTGGCAGGGAAAGAGGATCAGGGATCAATTGTGAACACAAAAGTTTTCTGTTAAAATACAGCTTATGAAAAATTGACAAATGAGACCATTTACTGATGGTCCAACTCTTAATTGCTAATGTTGAACAACTGTCTGCACGGACTTGATACATGTAGTCTGGAGAACCAAGAGCACCTGCTTTGATTAAAAACAATTCAAGTGTTTTCATAGAATACTGTCTCAAGAAGATTACAAGAGATAGTTATATTCATAAAGCTGTTAACAAAGCCATCAAAGTTTCGTCTTCCATGGGAGAATACATTCAACAACTACTTCAGTTAACTCTACCCCCCGTTGTGGATGACTGAAAGTTCTAGAAAGCAAGTGAGTGAAAATTTGTTTTCGTGTGTATGATTTACAAATAGTTAAATCCAAACTTAGAATCACCAACACTCTATGGCAACTCCTTCTATGCTGTTGCAGAACATCATCAAGTTGCCTACACTTGGTTCAAATTTGATTCACAACGAATAAAAACAGAAACAGGAAGATGGTCTAGAATACCAAGGGATATGAAACTTTTTTTCTTGTGGTGATGTGCAAGATAAGCTGCATTTATACTTTTAAATTATATACCTAAACAAAACCCTATGACCAGGCAAACTTTAATCTCTGACAATTGAAAAATAAAACACATCAATGGAAAGAGGAAGATATGCAAATCCTCATGGTATATAAAAAAAAACTCAAAATTTTGTCCTGCCACAGGAAGTTTCCTATATCAGTATGTATTAACTTTTGCAGCGTGTTTAGCACAAGCCCATTGGGTATTACTGCAAAAACAAACAAAAGACTGTAAATATAAAAATAATGACCCCTAAGCTGTGAGTGAATATTTCCAACCCTGTGCAGGGCCTCTTTTCCGTGGCACTCGTAAAATACGCTAATTGTTGTGAGTTTTACATGTTCTATCCAATATTTTCTTTTACTTTATTTTGCAAACTTACAATTACAGCTCACATAATATTGTAAAAGATAAGAATTAACACTAGCAACAATCCAAAGTATATTTATAGACAGATATATATGAGATGTACTGGGATGGGGAAATGCATACCTTTTACCAATTTTTAAATGTTCTTTCTAATATAGTTTTGTAATTCATTTTGAAAAATTTTATAACTAAAATAATATAAAAAATAAGAACTAAAACCAGCAACAATCCCATAGTACACATATTTATGGACAAATATATACAAAATGCACTGGGACGGGAAGATGAAGTACCTTCCCCCATGGAATCTCATGGGAGACTATTTTCCCTCGTATTACTAAGCTGAGGCGTGAGTGTTGTCATATAGTAGCCATTTGTGGACCATCCAGGTGATCTGAATGTTCATCCACAAAGTTCATTCAAATATGGTGGTGCAAAATAATGATTATTGTATGATTCGGCATTGTAGTCCTCGTGCCATTATTGTGCATCAAAGGATACATGTGGCTACAAAAGAGTTAATGAAATCAACTTTACTTCCTTGAACTCACTGATGAAATATGACAATGACATGAAACTACATTATTATACTTATAAAATTAGTAAAAGAATTACTGTAGTAAAATTAATTAAAGGTGAATATGGTTGTTTATGTGAATGCAGTAGTAGAAAAAATTAAATTATTATTGCTTTTCTTTTCTTAAGTCAGATGCCACCTAGTATAATATTGGTCTTATAAATAATGGACAAATTTTTTTATAATTGAGGGACTTGACCCTATAATTGTTCTTGTTTCAAAATGTAATTTGAATCAATATGTAATTTGAATTTGTTATATTTATTATGCTTACTCTTCGTAAAAATTTGTCAATACAGTACAGTACTAAGTAATTTATGAGGGGACTCTCTTATTGCAGTATCAGAATGTTTCTCTCTCTCTCTCTCTCTCTCTAATGTGATAGCCTAATACTGACATGGAAACACTGTAGATTCTATGAAACAAATAAAAATAATAAAAATAACAATTTAAAAACGTTGGGTGCTCACTGGTTGCTTCTTCCTTTCTACTGCACTCTAACCACAGCCATGATGGTGGTGACACCGACCATAATCAAAGCACTTGTACTGATGAAATGAAGATGAATAATGACGTACGCACTGTGATGACGTTCAGGCTATTGACGTGTATATAGATGCTAGGCAGAACAAAGGGTAACGCATGGGCACTAGCCTCACCTGATGCTTTGTTTTGATCATATTTTTGCTTGTTTTCTACTGCAAGTGCAATCTGAATTTCTTTTATAATTTTTTCCCCCCAGCTAACCGCAAATACAGTAATTGGATTGGCAGACAATGGGGTCTGACTGTATGAGGTTTATCAACTGGGGTGAAGAGAAAATTTATTTGACAGTTGCTATCACTGAGGGTTTCTCAGAAATGAACCCACTATTGTAAAGAATGTGACTGACAAGTTAATGCAATACTAAAATCCATACAGTATTTAAAAATCTACGTACAACATATTCTCTGCAATCATGTCACTGAAGCCACTTGAAACTTCTAAACCTACCTGCGCATATGCTTTTGTGAAAACTGTTCCACGGCGAGCCAGTGCATCAATATTAGGTGTCAGAGCGTAAGTATCACCATAGCATCCTAAAGTTGGGCGAAGATCATCCACAATTAACAGCAATATATTTGGATGATGAGCAGAAGTATGTGCCTCAAAGGCCCCTGAAAAAAAGATTATACATTAATACAAAGAGCACCAAAGTCTTCATTATGCAACCATCAGATCAAAATGTCCCCCATAAAATTCAAGAGATTCCTACTTCAAATCCTAATTTAAAAGTTATTGCAATACAGCTTGTATTCCACCATTAATAACTCACAATCAAAAAGTACATATTTCAGAGTCATAGATTTACTATGATGGGGCTTACAAATGAATAACTGTTATAAATGAATAACTCTTTATTATAGTAGAAGGTATTAATTGAGAAATAAAATTTTTATAACAATGTTAACTGCCGATGACCGGAAATCAGCAGTAATAGCATCGATCCCCAGTTACTGGCACCGATAACTGGGGAACAGCATCAATAACTGAGGATTGACTCCGAAAATCCAGTTATCGTCATCGCTAGGCAAGCGCTGTAAAACAGGATTGCTGATAACCTATGCCGCCGATAACTGTGAACTGCCTGTACTTAAGTGACTGATTGCAGTACAGTATCTAGCAAGAAATATTAAATATCATACATTTTACTGAGTATATATGTCACCAAGTTCTACATTTTGGTAGCACAGCATTAATAGTCTGCATAATATAATATCCTTTGTAGGTGACAATCTAGAAGAGGTCTCTACTTCATATAGTAAAAATGGATTGTTTTCACTTTCTTACAAAAATCCCATAAGAAAAAATAACAAAATTGACAACCAGCTTTTGACTTCTCAAATATAAATTAAAAAATGAAATAATGTATATTCCACATGCTTTAGCCATAATTACTGTGGGCAATCCTCTGGGGTACCCACTAATAAGTGTCATAGCTCCGTGTCCTTAGGATACGAATTGTTGCCTTTGTTGAGGTGGGAACTGTAATAAAAAGCTATGGTTTGTACACCTGGGGAAAAATACAAATTACATTAAAAATTTGATATTTGATCCTACATAAATACAAACCACTGCATTTTATACCAGAAACCCATTGCTTAACAAGGAGGTTATCCCCATCACCTAACTGGAAGCTGAACAACCCATCTGGAAATGCTGCAATCCTGGTCACAATTGTGAGCAAGGGATGTCATGTCTCCTGTAACCTACTGCAGTACAGTAGAGCCCAGGTCCTCAACACTAATCCATTCCAGAAGTGTCGAGATGCCATTCAGTCGAAATCTGAATCAATTTTTCCCATAAGAAATAACCGGAAATGGATTAATCTGTTCTTGATCACCAGTCATTACCCCAACCTTGCCTTTTTATACAATTAAATTACAATTAAATAAGTTCAGAGCTAAATAACTTACTGTGTTAAAAACACTTTTTTCATTTTTAAATGCATAATGTATAAAAAAAAACTGGCCTACGTCCAATGCAGCCGTATTACCGATGGTAGACCGAGCGCCATAGGCTAGGCCAGGTAGCCTATAGGTACTACCAGTATGTACTGTAATGGGTAGACACAGAAACTGTTGTTGATAATAAAACACTGAAAAACAAGCCTGGTTATTAAAGTAAATTAATAAAATATTAAAAATAAGCCAAATTATTCTGTTATTATAAACTTAAGAAAAACTGCCTAAGTTTCGTCGGCACTAAGCAGCTTGTGGCATGAGTGGATGTAAACAAACCAAAGTGCCATCCTGGTGGCCTATCGCGGTACTAATACATAAACGTTGTTTACATTCAATATAAATTTATGGTAAATTTCATACACAGTCTACTGGAATTGTGTACAAAATCACTTTAAAACATCTTTCAATAAATGTTATGATACTAAAATTGTTTTTTCCCATATAATATCCTTGTAAAATAGGGTGCATGTTCTATGATGGCAGATACATTACAGTAATTGTTTTTATATAGACATAAAAGAATCATCATAATTCCTATAATATATAATAATAATAATAGTGATAAATAATAGCAGCATCTCTGACTTAACCCCACTCTTCTTTACCGAGAAGCTTAACAAAGCGTAAACATTGCATTCACTACCGAACAGCACACGTAAACGTTGCATTCGCTACAGAAACGCACACGTGCGTCTCTGTCTAAAAAAAAATCAAGCATGGACCCTGGTTACATATTTTTTTTTTTTTTTTTTTTTTTAACTTATCATTGTCTTATAGAGGAGGGGATAGACAAAAGTTAAGGTTTAGTTTGGAGGCAATTTCTTTTCCTCTTTAGTAATATAGGTCCTCTTTGGCATTTTCTTCCAAAAGAGGCTTGTCTTATCACAGTTGAAGATCTGATTTGATAAATACCCATTTTCGTCCACGAACTGTTGAAAGTCTTTTACATACTTTTCTGCAGCTTTTTTATCAGCACTCGCTGCCTCCCAATACCTTACAACACTGTGGATGCCACTTCTTTTCTTAAATCTATTGAACCATCCCCTACTGGCCATAAACTCATGTTCAGTACTACTTGATCCATCTCTGTTTTTCACAAGGTCAGCATGCAAACTTTTAGCCTTTGTGCAAATCACAGCCTCTGAAACACTATCACCAGCAATCTGTTTTTCATTTATCCATACTAACAATAATTTTTCTATTTCACTTATTATGGGAGGTCTCTGTTTAGTCAAACTCTTAACACCCTTAGCCAACGCTAGCACTTTTTATAGCCTCTTCATTCTTCAAAAATGTGCTTATGGTTGATCTAGGTAGCTTAAACTGTGATGCTAAATCAGTCACACAAATGCCTCTTTCATACTTCTCAATAATCTTCTTAAGTTTAATTGTGGTTCTTACTGTTTTCCTCTTCTGCTTGTCAGCAACAGCTGTCTTGGGACCCATGATTGAATCAAAATACGGTGCAGAAAGCCACAAAAATTGATGAAATACCTGTACAAGCATGTACTACTCAAAACAACAGCAGCAGTGTGTGTGGGATTTAAATGACGCGTGGGAAGGATGCCACCAACAACGCCAACTAGCTGCGGCTGACCGAAACACTTTTGTTTACAAACATCATATGATTCATTGGGTCGGATTCTGGTTTGTCGTTCGAGCTCTGATGCAAAATTTACTTATAATTTTGCGTTGAAATCTGACTATGTCGAGTTCTGATATGGTCAAGGACCAGGGTTCTACTGTACTCAGTTTAGCAAAGGAATGACAGAGCAGGTAGGGCCCTGGGCATAAGTGAAGGCTGAGAACGTCACTCAAGTAAGGAAAGGTTCAGGGAACCATGTAATCCCTATAAAAGATTACATGTCAGGAGGTAGTTATACAGTACTTGTTAATACAACTTCTGGGTTCAAAAATAGCTCTATCCTGTGCAACTCCTCTATAAAATGGAAGAGCATAAGGAGGCGCATCTTAGGACAGAGGTCTAAGAATGGATGTTAGAAGAGTAGTTACCTGTATCTAGTTTGACCAGTGAGTCCAATCACTCTACACTCACATCCCGAGACTCACACAAAGCAAAGTACTTGGGTGTGATACATGTGTCTGAAAGGAGTTGGGTATCCACGCAAATTGTTCAGCAGGCCCCAAGGACTTGTGGACTACATTCCTCAGGTAAAATGAAGTAAAGGTTGTCTGTTATGACCAGACACCTGCCCTCATTACCCAGCAAACCAAAAAGTTCTAAATGGCTAGGGACAGTCCATGTCCCTTACTTCCTGTGCTCTCTCATGAGAAAGGTGGGTGGCACCCTCCCCTGAGGAGTCACATGTTCATTTGAGAACCTCACAAAACCAGAAAGTGTTCATGAACACCTTCTTACGCTTGCCTGTACTATGGCATCTCACCTGGGCCACCGCCAAAGAAGTCTCAGAGGAGGGAACCGGGATTCTCAAATCTCTTGTCAAGAACTGACAGGTTTTGAGTCTTTGCAACAGACTCAAGAATGAAGGAGAAAGGGAAGGACCCCACTCCCTCCCAGCACTGGACTAGGCTAGATGAGAAAGACCATGTAACTCCCCAAAAAGCTTTGCAAAGATGGTCTTGAGAGTGAGATCTCAGTCCAAGGCTCCTCACAAGGGCTTAAAAGGTGTTCAGGTTAGGATGTGGAGGATGAGTCACATTCCACTGGGATGTTGCTCATGAAGGACATAATGCTTGAAATTCCTCATAACCATAATTAACTCCACTAAAGAAGACAGATCCAGACCCCTAAGCTTTTTATGTTGGCAGGCATGGCTGTAGTCACTCTTTTAATCATCTAGGTTGATAGAGAAACCATGCTGGATCTACTGAGGACAACCTTGGTCATGGTTAGTGGCTTTATATCTTGGTAGGCATGGCTATCATTAGGCCATTAGTTACCAGGGTAGATGCAAAACCATGCTGAGTCTACCAAGATATCAGAAGACAACCTCGTGCTCATAAGAGTGTGAGCTAAAGTGCCGTAGTCAAGCCATTAAGAGCTCTTTGGTTGGTAGGCAGGGGTATATTTAGTCTGTTGGTTGCCGGGGGTCATGCAAGAATCTTGCTTGTCTGCCAGGTTGCTCTGAGAGGTCACCAGAAACTGAGAGGCCACCAGAAACAGGTAAAAGTACACACAGGAGTTCAAGCGTCACCTGATTTATTCCTGGGATCTGGCCCATTTTTGAAAAGCAAAGATGTGGTTACAGATAAGTCAAACAGGTGTTTAACCATGATCCAATGTCAGGTGATGCCTACGACATATACAGTAAATACACAGCTGGAGGATGCTCTGTGGTTGGCTGCCAAACCTATCAAGTTAAAACTAGGTTTAGCAGTGAAACTCAGTGCTTACAATCCAAGTACTATATAGTAGCTCATGTCCTACCCAGGTAGCTTTACAGTAGTTGTTTTTGTTTAGGACCAACCTAATTCTCAAGTAAAATCAGGATGAGAGGCATAACGCTAAAGTTTGCCCTTACATATGAACATAGTGAGCCTAGTTTCCTGTCCATCAAATTTCATAAACATTGTGAGACTACTAAAAAAAAAAAATAAATAAACCATACCTGGACAGAGCACTTCCACAAATGAAGAAAAATATATTATTCAATCTTTATATATAAAATTAAAAGCCTGCCTACAAATGCACCTAGACTAATACTTTCATACCTGCCAGAAGTAGCAGAAAGTAGAAGATAAAAAGTGTGGTCATCCTTCTGTCTTTACATCAGTCTAAATGACTACAAGTTACACATCCAGCTTGTGCTTTCAAAATACTCCATTCTGTAAAAAAGAAAAAAGAGAAATAATTTAAAAACTGCCAATTTATTTTCTAGTAAAATTTGTCATTGGGTGCTTAAGGTTTTTTTTTTTTTAAATCAGTGGCATAAGTATAAAAATCAGCTGCATAATTTAAAAACACCAAAGAAAACCTTTTACATGATATACAATGAGCATGTACAATACTGTATATATATATATGGCTTGTGTAGATTATGCTAGTTCCTTTTCTCACAGTACAGTACTGTACTAGAGCTTTGTTTCATGGTATTATACGGTAGTTTTCAGTGTCTCACACATTAGTAAAGATATAGCAGAGTAAATAATAATTGTATTACACATTTTAATAATCTTTAGACAATAATTTATGATAACAATCCCAAAAATATAAAATTTTTAAAGTAATTCGATAAACAAACCAGGGCCTTTTTGTAGAAATATACCTCAATGCTGTCCATTTGATTGTATGCCTTCCAGCCAAATACTTATACAGTTTAGAGTCTTTGAGGTTGATGCCCCCCCCATGCATTTAATGTAATCAATGACAACATTGGGTTTTAATACCAACTTCCCCCTGCTATTTGTGTAATCAGAATAACCTCCCTTTGTTTTAGTTGTAAGAAAAATTGGTTGGTTTTTAACCATCCTTGAAAGCAACACATAAAAGAGGTCCCTTTTTCTCACATACTTTCTGATTTGTCAATGAGGCATTTACACAATTCTTTGGAAGTCCCTCCCTACTTTTTCTTACTGTACCAGTGGCAGTAGTCTTCATTTTGTAAGGGTCGTGGAATAGCTGGGGAAAGGTAAAATAATTATCAAGGCCCACATGGTGCCCCTGATATAAAAGGTCAGCCTGCTTCATCAAGCACATCACTAAATTTTAAGTGAAACCCTCATCACTCCTATCTTCCTTCCTGACCCCCTTATACATCTCAAAGGTATAAGCATAACTGGTGTCAGTATCACAAATGCACCATAGCTCGACTTCAAATCTTGCATGCCTTTTTTGCGGCATGTACTGTCGAAGATGAGGTGTGCGACCTCTAGAGCCCACAATGCTCTCATCTATTGCAATATTTTGTGAGGGATGGAAATGTCTTTTGAAGACTGTAAAAAATGATCTATCACTGGCTTGATCTTATAAAGAAGATCTTGGGCTGGCATTCCATCATTGTTTGCAAAGTTCAAAAATTTCAAGATAAGTTTGACCTGTCTCAAGCAAAATGTTCCCAAAACCAAGTTTGAGAGATTGGTTTATGGCAAGTGTCCCAGTAATTATTTACCTCCAGCAATCTTGCAATGCCCATATTCAGAGCTATGCCAATAAAAGTTTTTATTTCTCTAATGTTAGTGTGCCCATCTGTAATCCAGTTATGAACTGCTGATTGAGGATGGCACTGCAAATACTCTCTTATTTGATACAAATGCATCACTGTACCTATTGATTTCATTCAATAGTGTCTGCAGGAAAGAATAAGGAAAAAATAAATTGAAATAAGCAATTGGAGGGTTTCGACATGTGGAGAATGCATAGGTCCTGGGGTGGCACTAAATGGCACTGGAATAGGGCCAGCATCCTCACCAACAAGGCACGCCCACACACTGCCTGATGCACGTTCATCAGTTTTACTTTCAGAAGATGATCCGTCATCCTCGTCACTGTTGCTTTCTGTTTCACTAATGGTATCTTCAGAATCTGAAAGTTCCTTATCACTTGTCTAATAAAATGAAATGTCAGTAAATTCACTGAAGTTTTTGTTTGAAACTGTAGGAGACGCCATAACTTTCAACCTAAAATAAATAAGGTAACAACATTTTGCAACGAAGTCAATGATACGATATGCATTTACACACAACTTATGACTCCTATTATCTGCATTTTCTCTCTTACATCTTTATCCAACATCAACATGTAGTAATTACGAAAAATAAGAATTATAATAAAAATTATCTCTTGGAACCACAAGGCCAACCTTGGTAAGGTTTTCCATTGCTGGTAATTCCTATTATCTCTTAAACCATATACAGGCAGTCCCCGGTTATCGGTGGCCTTGGCTATTGGCAATCCGGTTTTACGGTGCTTGTATAGCGACGACAATATGTGGATTTTTGGCACAGATATGCACAGATATCTGCTTATCGGCGCTGATATCCACCTAACAGAGGCGCCAGTCCCCACTTATTGGCGCCGATAAGCACTACCGACAATTTTCGGTTATCGTCATGCTGTCAGGAATGGAAACCCCGCCAATAACCAGGAACTGCCTGTATTATCATTCTATCATGTCTTTATCCCATGTCAACCTGTAATAATTACAAAAATAAAGATAAAGATAATAATTATCGAGAGCTGGTCACGCACCACTCAAAACCAATGCCGAGACTAAAGTTTTCCTGGGAATTCCTTCTTTTTTCCACCTCATAAACTTATCAACCAATTATGTAAAGGCATTATGATGATGTCATTGTGATGTAATATCATCTAGCCAATGACAGTGAAGTATTGATACGTCATCAGAGGGTAAACTACTGCCTTAGAAAACTTGTCTCTGAAAGTATTGGCACAAGGTTTAAATCAGTCCACTGAAGTGGCCCAGCATCGGGAACTGGAAAGCCAGAAAACTGGCTCTTCCACTTTTGGGGGTTAATTAACACAACTCTCCCTTCATTCATAGATTATTCAGTAAACATCATGAAAGTCCTTGGGGCAAATTTAAACTCTTTTAACAAATTCACATGGGTGTATTGAATTTGTTTTTTCAACCACTCCATCACAGGACATCTTATTTGGTGTTTATGAATTTCTTATGCTATCAGCGAGCCAATTACAGTGCTACGGAGGACTGAGGAAAAGGACTGTATTGTTAGTACAGGCCGACTGTACAGGCGCAGCTGCACAGGTTTAACTGAACATTAGTGGTGGCCTTAACAAGCCACACCTTCAGAATCAGGTTAGATAAGGCAAGACCCAGCATCTTAAGTGAGGTTAGGTTAGTACAACTGTGAAACTATTTATCCATGGTTTTTTACCTCATATCAAGGCATTCCCATCCAAAATAAACCTGGTTGCACTATGAAAAAAAAAAAAGATTGAAATCATCAGTATCCCATAGGGTCTAAACCATCAAAAATACATATTTCACTGTTGAATAAAAAGAGTAAATAGCCCATGGTAAATCTAAGCAACAGCTCTGCATGGACTATTACCTTGGAAATTGATTTTTCCTATGCTGGTGGTGGTGTTTATATGTCAGTCAATTATTATTAACCTCATATCTACCAACATGGTTGGGGACCCTTTGGGAACACAGGGTTTTGGGTGGGGGGACAACATTGGCAGAAAGACCCGATTGCCATGTTGTTGTTATGGAATGGTTTTGCATATGCACTAGTCATTAGGGAGCCATATGTTTAAGAATGGATTGGTTAAGGAAACCTATTATAAAAGGAACTATACTAAACTAACATACCCTAACCTGATCCAACCTAGTAGGCCTTGTTAGTTAGTTGGGGGGCAGAGCCCACAGCACCCCCTTGTGAAGGAAACTCCACTTTTTACCAAAAGCTCCCTTATAACACTGCTCATGCGCATTAGCATTCCAGGATGGCCAGCATACAACTTCTGAGGTTAATTACATGTTAATTACAGTCGACTAACAAAAAATAACGGTAAATTCTTGATAAGCAACCAAAATACTAGAGGAAAAATCAATTTCCAAAATAGGCTAATACCCCATGCAGAGATACTGCATAGTTCTACCGGTAAAATTTTATAAGTTGCCAATAAGACTCCATCCAGCCATTTTTGCATGAAAACCCATTTTGTTTTTTTCATGCAGAAATGGCCAGGAAATGATTGAGCACTAAAAGAACCAAAAAATACCAACCTATGAGCTATGGGGGAGGGGGGTGGTATTGTCTTACCTTAGCCTGTAAGTCCCAATTTGATTAATTTTTTATCTGTCATTTATGAATAGTGTTTATGGGGTTCAAAATAACGAGAATGAAGAGCTCTTTTCATACCGTGCTTTAGCAACTTATAAAATAATACCGTTCTACCTACCCTATTTACCACCTACGATAAGCTACTACCGTAAGAATGAACTCAACAAGCCATAAAACAACTCGTCCCAGTTATTTAAATTCAATCTACAACTAACTTGACATTTAGTCCACGTGTCTACGTCACATCAAAAGTAAGGATTTTGGATACACAAATTTCAATGGTTTGGCTTGACCTACCCACCTTCATCTTGGGGCCTTAGTAGACCACAGGTTCATTTGGACATGATGACGATGAACTGGAGTTGATAACAAAGACAAGAAGATCACAAAATATCTGACTGAAACCACCCACCTCGTATTGACATCACGATAACGGGTGATGACAATGAAAGATAGCGACAAACTTAAAAAATATTTAATATATTTGAATATTAGTACTGTAACGCGTAGGCTATGTAACGGCTCCATGACGCGTCCTAACTCACGTTACTTGGTAACAGTATTTGCATTCATTTGCTTTCGATTTTCTTCAGTTCTGTATATATTATACTAATTTATTTCAATTCCCAGTTTCTTCTCTGCAAAGTTTTAATTATAATATTGTTAGCTATGTTAATTATGTTCTGTGTTTTCATGATAAGACTGTTGAAAAAATTGTATTTCTCTTCAACAACAGCTGGAAGTTACATTAGGTTAAGTGTGCTAAGTCTTCATTTTCTTTGTCATATAAATGAATTTTTCTGTCTTCTGTATATTTTCTACTATCGTTAAATAGTAGTGTATTTAAAGTATAGTCCGGATCTTTCCTAGATAGTGACGCCCCCGGGTTTTCGGGGGTTATTCATCTTATTTATAATCAGGCGTTCGGTTCCTATCTACCGAATAAACTGTGGTGCACATGGCATTGTCTGAAGCAAAGGAGCATGTAAAAGTTGTGCCGCTGAATGGCACTGGGGAAAAAGGTACGGTAATTCTATATATTAGCTCCGCGCCTGTTTTTACCTTTTCAACTGGTTTTTTCTACACTTTTAGGGGTTCTGATATTGGCGGTGCATCTGTTTGTTGTCGGCCAAATGGAATGTCCCTTCGCCGTATTTAGTACTGGCCCCGGGGTGGGGTTGGGTACCCATACATTAACAAGTTATTGCACTTGCCGGACGGGATATGAACCGTTCGAAACAGACGTACCCGTGCTCTGTCTTGTGAAGATCGCGTATGAAAACCCCTTGTTGGATGGACTTCGGGGGTTAATTACAGGTTAAGTAGACTCGAGCGCCAAAAATGAAAGGTAAATTCATAATTAGCAACCAAAAAACTGTAGAAAAAGTCAAGTTATAGTGCCGTCGGCGACGCGTAGTTACCCTATAGTTCTACCAAAGGTACTTGTTTCTCTGAAATCACCAGTCGGTTGTTTCTAAGTGACAAACTGAGACACAAGTATTCATAAGCTGTAGGATATATTGGAAGATATACTAACTGCAGGAGCGTAAGCATGTTTATTTTTTCCAAGTACGATTTGCTCCAACAGATGAGCATTCACGTTTTCAACTATTTTTGAAAGCATAGCTGTCGTTATACAAGCAGCATCTTAAGCTCTTCATAACATCACTCTAGTGCAATAACTTGAGAACTTGTGGCAAAAGATCTGTGTCGATCAGATTTATCATCATTTACAGCTTAAACAAGGAAATATAACTCCACCTATAAAGATCCTAATGGCCTTTTTTCGTTTAGTCTTTTAAAGAGTAGGTCTAGGTCCTCTTCGGTAAGATTTTACTGTAAACCATTATCGCATTTTGGACTTGAAAATGTAATGTTCCTATGCTTTAATGTGTGTTTTGAACGTTTCTTACGTTCGTCTCGTTAGCAAATGATCTACCAACCATAGCTAACCTAACCTAGGCTGCCTAGTCCTTATTCATGTGCATGATATCAGTTTGAAAATATTCCATACACTTACCTTAATCTAAATGAGAGATGTGCCAATGGGATTGAGGTCCTTGCATTTCAATCGTTTTGTATCTCCTCCCCCCAACCAACCTAAAACCTCCACTTTCCCAATGTGGTTCCCAATATTGTAAGATGTAAGGGTGGGGTCCACTGTCTTTAAAAGTACTTATTTACTAAGGAAACGAATGTCAGAAACATTTAAAGCACATACTAAAACAGGAAAATTATATTTTCTTTTTATGATTTCCATTAACGTAAAGTCAGATTTCCAAGACCAAATTAAAGAAAGATCCGTTGCCGGCCTGTAAAGCATCTTTCGAATCTAGAAATCCAGGGAAATACATACATACATACATACATATATATATGTATATATATACATACATTATATATATTTCTTATTTAGGGCATCTGAGAAAACCAATATCTGGCTGAAATTTTGAAAAGCAAAAGGACAAATTATTTCTGCCTCGTCCACGAAAGCTTGGAGGATCCATGTAACTTATCAAATGTGTATTATTATGCAATCTCAGCTTTATCGTGGACACACTACCTTCCATTTTACTATAGACTTGATGGGTAAAAAATTGTTACAATCGTTCTCTGATACATTGTAAGTAAACCACATGAATCATTAGCACTGATCAGGTTAAAAAAAAGGGGGGGGGGGGAGTGATACACTTCCTTACCAGTCAAGAGTAACTTGCCACAAGAAGATATGTCGTAGAAGAATCTTGACTTCGAGCTCCCCTGCCATGGATCAGACGTGATCAGTGGGTCCTGAACCAGTCTAAACGCCCAGAGACCTAAGAAAAAAGACAATCGATGTTAGTGTACTAATACTAATACCTATTGTAACATTGGGAGGCTAAAGATCTCGACAAATACCTCAGCAAATCTAGGTAGTGAATCGATGGTCCCATACCTAAGTGGCTTGGGCGTGGTCTATAAGCCAGTCAGCCTCTTTCCCCACTAGGCCCTATATCGGTGGCCTCCCCAGTATCAAGCTTTGAAAAATACTTTACAGATGTACGTAACGTCCTTATATTAGGGAGATACCATTTTGACCTTCCGCTTATTACCATAACGTCAATTTTGGTAGCATTGTTATATTAGTTATTAAACAATACTGTGCATGTTTCAGATGTTTGTACATGAGCAGCAATAACAATAAACAACCTCAATTTTTCGGTGCTTTCTAAAGTTGCTAAAAAACGGATGTGGGCACTGTTTCTGATAACCTACTGTACATACCAAAGGAAAGCAATTATTGAGGGATTCAGAGCCGATGGAACACGGTTTTTCGACAACACCTTTTTATCAAAGCAATAGGATAAAGGTGAAAGTTGGTAAGTATATTTTATAACCCTACCTAATTTTTGCAAGTATTATTTAGTACTTAGGTTCAATAGTTCTGGCACTTATCAGAGTAAAAGTGTGTTTCTTATGCCAGAGGTAAGAGTTTTGAACACAATAATGACGTTCAAGTATGACGTCATTAGCCTCCACCCACGGTGAAGAGAAGTTACATATTGGAAAAATGTCTCTTTACTGTAACTCTGCCCACTTGCCAATGACATATTCACTGATATTAGCAAGGCCAAGAAAGACAAGGTCTACCCAGCTGGGTGGAGTCGCCTCCCACCTGGGGTAACTATGTAGGCGATGACGTATCTTAGAGGTACCAACTCATTACGGCAATTCACCTGCTGACGCAATAGGAGGTAGACAAAGCTCCGCCTGCATGGGGGAATTTGGGGGGAAGTGAGCAGACCTTCTCTTTCTCTTGGTCTTGATCCCTCCTATAACCGACCCTTCACTCATTCCCCACTCATGTCTCTCTCTCTCTCTCTCTCTGTCTTCGCAATATTTGTTATGTAATGGAATGTTTTCAGGCACGTATTAGCATTGCAATTTTTCAACTGAGCTATGCATGATGAAATGAGCTAATGACCTACATGGTATACAGAATTCAAGTGTTTCCGAAATCTTTGTAGTTGATGAATGAAATGTCCGGTTAAACTACGGGTTTATCACTTGCGTAACTGGCAGTAACTACGGAGAAGGTTGTCTCGTCGCTGTTCAGTTATGGTTCACATGTTGAAGTAGTTATAAACTGTTCTGTGATTTTAACCCATTATCTTTTTAATAGACATGTAGAACAGTGAATTTATAATAAACATGAAATAACTTTTCATCACAAAGTTATGCAAACAAAATAAAAACAGTCACATTCATGAAGAAAGTAACATTTGCTACAGGGTGCAATGACGTCAACGAAGAGTACGGAGAAGAACAGTGGGGTCGAAGAGGGAAGCTGGGGTTAGTGAGGAATTTACTCTGAGCAGATACTCGGACAAGTTCAGTCGTACCCACGATCATATGTCCGAAAGTATTAATAAGTTTGCTGGCTACCCCATCAAATTCAAGAGTAAAGTGCCTGAAAAAGATGAATTTGGAAATTGAATTTATTACCGAAAATTAGGGGAGGGTGTGAAACACACTGTTGCAAAGTAACACACCAATCCATCGGTTAATTTGAAAGATACTGGCAAAAAACGATGACAAACTTAGTAGACTGTGTGAGCATAATTTATAGTGACTTACTGCCGCTACCTGATGGATGGTCGGAACCTCATGACGTCATATTATTTAAGTCACGAATTGTTTTAGGATCCTTGTCTGTGATTTTCTCGGTTCCGGTATCGGCAACTTCATTTTACTCTATAAATATCAAAACTATTGAACTTAGGTACTAAATAACACTTGCAAAAATTAGGTAGGGTTATAAAATATACACTTGCCAACTTTCACCTTTATCCGATGCTTTGATGAAAGGTGTTGCCAAAACACCGTGTTTCATCGGCTCTGAATCCTTTGCGACCACGTGTCAGATATGGAATTTCACAAGCGTTTATTTTAGTAAAACTGGAGACATAACTCCCCCCCCCCCTTGTTTCAGTAATTATCATTCTACGCGCAAAATGGACACGATGTTTAGTAAGCGCACCCTGGAAATGAACGTAAAAACATGATTAAAAGACGGCAAATATTATCAAAATAAACAGAAGACATAAACATACACAAAATCATAAATAAATGGCGGTAAAAATTCCTGTTGGCGACTGGCCAGAACCAGGCCCCGGTAGTATAGTCTTCAGTTTTACCTTATTTTACCCACAATCCATCTGCAGTCGATATCTGCTGTCGTCGTTAGTAAATGTGCGTCATTTTGGGTCTCACGTCGTTTACTTGCTTTTACTGCGCAAAGTAGTAAAAGTTATTCCTTGAACTATGGCACAACATGCAATGCTGTGTTTGGTTGCAGGTGCCTTAGGAAAGGTTAATTAAAGATCTGCTGATTTCCACAGACATGCAAGACAAGTAACAGTGGGCTAATGCCTGTCGTCGGTTAGATAATATAGCTATGAAAATGTATATTTTGCTTTTGTCACTTCATGGCAACAAGCTAGACATGTAATATTCAAAGGGAGCTCTTCATCAATTCTCAAGAAACGCAACGATTACAGAATATAATTGCTCATGCTACCCTGCACTTCTGGCTACTGGTAAGTGATTTAGCTATTCAGGTTGGTAGCCTACAGACTAGGCCTAATGAATGCTTTTACAGCCGTCAAGAAACTGTTTTTAATTTTTATTTAACATTTTCAAAATATACACTTTACTGGCAAATTTAAATGACAATAAAGATGTGATACAGTATATTTAAATTTTGTAGTTAAGAAGTAATTACATCACGTTAGGTCGGTCTTCCATGGACGGTGATGTATTGTGCCGCGGGCAACGAATCGTAGGCTACTGAAGATTTTATAGGGATTCGTAATTCAGTAAAACAACGGATCACTGAGATCAGAATAGAAGTATCTTATTCTTTTCAAGCTCACCAACTCCCTTGAAAAGTCTAATCCCCGAGATATTTCGTCTTAAGATTTGCTTACTATGGGGACAGAGCCCAATCAAAACCAGCTAATGTCGAGCGGACGCCCACTGACTCTCCGACCCTCATACTGTATCTCATAAACAGAATATAGTTAGAAGATTACCAGTTCTTCTTCTTCATACTTTCTCCTACAATCTAGAAACAGGCCATAAATGCACCTAAATTTAAGCACGTGTGAGCGGGAAAAGGCTCGTATCTTTCTTCGTGGCCCGGTAATTTTCGTTACCTCGTCCTGTTGTGCGGATTTTGGCCGGACATCGAATGCCTTCATTATTTATTCATTTGGATCTAGGCTTAGTAGTGATAAACGTTTCCAAAATGTAAAGAACTCGAGAACTTAAGAGGGTATAGTGGCTAATAAATACTACAGTTATACTCCAAACCGCGTACTTTACAGTGAGAATGAATTATGAAGTTTCTTGAACTAATTTTACTTGGGTGTTGCCACATCTGTGTCTACTGACTCAGTGTAATATGAAGTGAATGCTTAGAATCAGTCATTGTTTTCATGTGCTATGATATATTTTCAAGGTTAATGAAAGCCTGGTACCATTTCTTGCAGTTGAGAGAAAACTTTGACAAGGTAAACTGGTGACAGGTTCGAGTGAAGTCGAATGATTAAATAGTGTGAAATATCGACCTCTGTAACAACTTGGACGTTCGTTTTTCCTTTATCATAAAAAAGTACCACTGACAGCCACAACAAAGAAAGCGACGGATAACTATAAAGGCATTAAACTTATTCAGAACATTACACCAATTATAATTTAAAATCTGGGATAAAGCAAGAGAATGAGTGAACATCAGGCCAAAATGTGTAACTGGTGAGTACTCAGCTTCATAGCATTCACTACGCCACATCTTGGTGATGACATTTCTCTGAATTATCCTTAATTATTCACTATTACTGCTGGCAACCCCCAGATATATAACATCTAGCTACGTCCAAGACAACTTTGGCGACTGCTATATGAGTCTAGTGTTTTTCGAATTGATTTTAGTGCTGCCTTCGACTTGACGATAAAGGTCTTACTTAACAAAGCTCGTAACCTAAGAATTGGCGATTATGTACTTGTTCTCATTCACGCTGTACTAAGTGATTGGCGATAAAGATTTGTGCTGATATTGTTTTTAGAGAGCCTAGACCTATTGTGTCTGGTGCACTTGTGCCATAATTGTTGGCCTTCAGATTCAACTGGTACAGTACGCTAGCAATGTAATTGTTGAAATTAACAAGTCTCCCCGATGCAAATAAAACGGCAGCCAATCGAAATAAAGCTTTAGAATGGATTAGTAAGTGATATTTGTTAGCCAATCTCGTTCTGTGCTCCCGTTGTGTATAGGTTACATTGTGCATAAGAATTCTGGGACCTTGGCGACATTGCATTTTACCTTTGACTATATACTGTCTTTTGCAGCGCTTAAAACATGTTGCTTGATGTTACCACAGAACGATGTATTGCTCAAAAGGCCTCCTGCCTATATCTGGAGATGAAAACATTAGCACGCGAGATGATCAAGGTATTATTAAGCTCTATTATTGATGGACTCGTGCTCTCATGTGCGGACCGTAGTTTAATGATGAATGCAATCTTGTTTAATCTTTTACTATGAGCACCTTTAGAGCAATACCTCTAGAACAAGTGCGTGAAGTTTATTTCGCAGAGTATCAGCATCCTCATTCTGGTAAGGTGTCACGATGTCACATTGCCCATTACAAGAAGTCTTTTATTTTCTGTACCCCAGAACTGGAACAGACTTCCTACGTTGTTATATGCATGTTTAGAACCATAAGTTTGTTGCAAGTTGTCATTATTCAAGTTTCAATATGAAAAAAATGATATGACTTCAAATATTTTTTTTATAGGCCACTCAGGCTTGGCAATGTAAATTAGTTCTTTTACTAGGAGGAGGAGGAGGAAAACGCCCTGGTTTAATTTTTCCGTCAGTTCTGTAATCTACATTTTACATGATGGGTCTATCATTTCATCGGATTCGAGTCCGATCGTTTTTTCCTACCTTCTTTCATCTGCTTCCATGAAACTTTGGCAAGGTAAAAGGACACACAGTTTCCCTCCCCATTACCCACTGCGTTTTATGGGTAGTTCAGTGCGCTCGACAACCCTTTCTTTTAATTACACTACGCGTAATTGATCGGAGCACCTCTATTTGTAGCAGTTGGTTCATGTAAGGTGCAACGGTTATTTGCATTACGTTGGGTGGTAAACATGTAATCAGTAGTTTTTAACCCTGACTTTTTAGCTCTTCCTTGGGCGAGTCGGGAGAGTTGTGGCCTAGCACTCGCTAGGCCAGAGTTCGACTCTCCGGCCGGCTAATGAAGAGTTAGAGGAATTTATTTCTGGTGATAGAAATTCATTTCTCGCTATAATGTAGTTCGGATTTCACAATAAGCTGTAGGCCCTGTTGCTAAGTAACCAATTGGTTCTTTAGCCACGTTAAATAAGTCTAATCCTTCGGGCCAGCCCTGGGAGAGCCGTTAATCAGCTCAGTGGTCTGGTAAAACTAAGGTATACTTAACTTTTTTTTTTTTTAACTCTGACTTAGGCCACACAGCACAGCCTTTGTATCATAGATTTGTATCATATCTCTTGTTTATCTTTTTCATTCTCATTTTATATTTGTTACTTATCAGTTCCTTATTCAGACATACGCAAGCCTTTGTCTTTGCTTAATTCTTCCCTTTTTCACCTGAATGCATCGTATTTGGAGGATTCTTTTGTTGTGTACCTTAGTTTTACCAGACCACTGAGCTGATTAACAGCTCTCCCAGGGCTGGCCCGAAGGACTAGACTTATTTTACGTGGCTAAGAACCAATTGGTTACTTAGCAACGGGACCTACAGCTTATTGTGGAATCCGAACCACATTATAGCGAGAAATGAATTTCTATCACCAGAAATAAATTCCTCTAACTCTTCATCAGCCGGCCGGAGACTCGAACTCGGGCCTGGCGAGTGCCAGTCCACAGCTCTACCGACTCGCCCAACGAAGAGCTGTATTTGGAGGAAGCTTCCTATTCACGCACATCAAGAATAACACACACACACACACACACACACACACACATAAATATATATATATATATATATATATATATATATATATATATATATATATATATATATATATATATATATATGTATATGAACTTGTTGATTTTCCCATTATAGCAGACAGTTTTGAAGTTGTAAGGAATTAAATGGACTACAAACGCCTCTCCCTTTTGAAGTAAGGCTGATTTAAAAATGAGCGATATTTTTCTGCAGCTAAAGTTTGCGTAATTTTTTCATACTTTTCATTGTTTCTGTGAAACTGATTATGGCTTGTCTCCCAATTTTTCGTGACTCATAATCTTCCGTCATATAAAAGGCAAATGTATCGCCTCTGTCGTGGCTAAGCCCAACCCATTTTCTTCCTTCCTTGAAATTTTTGTCGTTTTTTTTTCTTTAATTTTTCTCGTTTTCGTCGGGGCTGGTCTAGAAAGGACGGGAAGTTAGCTATTCGGTTGCCACTGTCTTTGCATCTGATTAAAGGTATTGGAAACACATTTGAAGAAAAGAGCAGAATTGTTTCCGAAATAAAATAATTAAAGAAACTCTTGCGTCTTCACTTATTCTTATATCTGGTCGGCAAGACGTTTTCGGGAAAATACTCAGTTTTCTATTCAACTCAAAGTAAACTACTAAAGTTTTTATTCGTTCTTGCTCGGGAATTTCGCTTAAATCGGGAAAAAAATGAGCAAACATTATTTATTATAATTCCCCATATCCCTAACTCAAGGATTCCTCAAACCAAGGGTTTCGGTAAAAGATAATTCCCAGATTATTTTGTGGTTTGCACAAGCGTATCTTCTTCAGGAATGTCAAGGAGGATATTATAATCTCCTATTGGGTAAATTAACGGCCGTGCAATCCACCCAGGCAACCTCTCCTCCGGGAGCTTAACTCTTCTTGCAATCACATATACGAATCCTGATGAACATACAGATCCTATGATATTACCTGGCACGTCCCACTTGTCCTACGGGGGACTGATGGCAGTCAGACTCTGCAGGAGGAGGAGGAGGAGGAGGAGGAGGAGGAGGAGGAGGAGGAGGAGGAGGAGGAGGAGGAGGAGGAGGAGGAGGAAGAAGACGGAGACCATCGGCTCATCTCGATCTAAGAGAGGACAGGTATGGAAATTTCGTCACTCGGATGCATACCTTTATAGGTCCGGCGTTATCGGCATCTGATCAAGACTAGTGCGTTTAAATCATCCCGATCTCGAGAGGTATTTATACTGCGGCGGTGGCGATAGAGCGTGCAATATTTCTTTTCTTAATAACCCCGAAGTTCCTGTGTGGTATTCCTATCTTGATAAAGCTTAGAAGTATCCCGAAGTAAACAAACGCTGTCTCCTGGGGTAAAATAAGTGAGCCTTGACCATACCATAAATTCCCTAACTAAATCCACTGTTGCTCCTCTCCTCCTTCCTCCATACGCGAGGCCTCCCCCCTCCCTTACACCTACCCAACTCCGAAGCTTGTGGGGTGCTTGTGGTGCAAATGTCCCTGGCTGGCGACCCCCTCTGGTGATTGGCCAATTTATTGATACTTTGATCACTAGTTTCCATTGTCTCGCCCTGGAGATTAGCACAGGATATGTCAATGATGCCGGGCCCCTTGCCAGACGCAAGTGCAGCAGCAGCGGGAGCATCTACAGGAGACCAACGCACGCACTCACACACTAGCAGACAAAACATTTACCTTCTCCCTTTCTAGATAATATTTTGTGCTTATATATACATACATACATATATATATGTATATATACAGTGTATATATATATATATATATATATATATATATATATATATATATATATATATATATATATATATACACATACACACGAAAAAAATTTGATGGATGGTCAGACTGATTGATAAAGATGTAGTCTTTTCGTAATGGCAGATACAAGAGTATCTTAACGTGAATGAAGAAGAGCATTGTTGTTTTAAATGACGAAGGTTTCCAGTTTCATTTGGTCACCGAAGATCCGTAGCGTAATGCTCTGATAATGGTTGAGAGAGCGATAGTATATGTTGGTCCCCAAATAAACACGAGTATCAAGTGTTTCTTCTTGGTGATGCTAATTAGGAACCTAGTTACCCAAAGTGAACGTTCGACTTTTCATGCAACGCTGAGTTACACGAGAGGACAATGTACGATGGTCATTAAATATCAAATTGAATGAATAACTTTGAAGATCTTGTAGGGCCCTGCCTTTTGTTATTCTATTTTTTTCATTTGCCGAGATATCGCAAGAATCTCTTGCCCACATGATATGGCTCGGTATTCTCGTTTGTTTCTTTATGTTAATTCTTGAACAAAAAATAGACCGAGAGGTATCGGTACTCGGAGAACTCTTTACATGAAGCTACTCAAAACTATTTTTACTGTTTGCCTAATGGAAGAAAAAGTGAAATAAAACAAAAGAGGCGAATGACGAAAGGGCTCAGGAGGTCATGCATGTCTGAGCAGTGTCAGCGTTGGTGATAAGTTGCTGCAGGCCGCCATATCAGGAACTCGCCAGGGACCAAGGACAGCACTGATGGAAAATGCAGTCAGGGCACTGATCAAAATCTGAATAGATTTTCTGGACTGCCGAGGTCCGCCTGCAGCCTTCTTAATCCTTGCCAACAGCCATCCGCATCTATTTATTGACCAGACAAGCACCATCTGGACAATGTTGACGTCGACGCATTATTTCATGGATCTTAATGACGTCGGGTGCAGCCTATCGAGATGGTCCCAGCGCTAGCCTTGCGTGACCCCTTATTTAAATCACTGATTGCGAAGCGGGCAATTATTCAGCTCAAGAGACCTAATGAATTAGGTGACAACTTACCAGACTTTTAATGAAGCGTAATCCCTCATGCAGTTTGAAAAAAAAAAATTAATTGAATCACTTCACCTTTTACGTGACCGTGACAAGGAGCCCTTTGTTGCTAGGAAAGGTTTCCGGAGTCATGTTTACGTTTTGGGCTGTTTGTACATATTTTCCTCGAATTTGTTCTTAAATCCACTTGCGGCAGAGCACTCACTGATGAAATGGTACAATAAACGAGCCTTAAAAAGGAGAAAACATATTTTTGTTGATGAAATAATAATAGCAATGAAGGTATTTATTATATCATCATCCGCCTCATCACCGTTAATATCATTTTTATCATAAACGAGTTTGGAGGCAAGATGTCTAGAATCATCGAGGAGAGAACTCGTGTATGCATATACATGCCACATGGGCTTCATTTCTTGAAAACTGCATTCTCGAATAATAGAAATATTATCATAGAGTGAGATATGCGGATAAACTGGGAACCAAGAAGGGAGAGCCTATAACTTGACTGTTAGTCGTTCGTTCCTGTCGATGGAATAGAAGTTGTTCAAACCCATGTATTAAAAAAAAAAAGGTTTAATGTCTATGTATTATGTTCTGATTAACCATTCTAAGGTATTCTAGAAATTTTTACGATTGAACCGTATGACTGACATTAAACTATGTTATTAACCTTAATTTAAGGTTAATAACTTTCACAGTTTCCATCTGCCAGAGAAACATTTGCATGACTTCTTGGATTGCCACGAACGAATCTTCATGTTCGAGCGTTTTGTTGCCATGATGGCAACAACTGAATACATGATAAGAGTGCTGGTTCCACATTTGAAGTGTTATCTGGCGAAGTGTTTGCTAATTCACTGAATTTGTTGTCAGAGGTACACCACCTGCCTCGTTCTCGTCCAGCCTTCTTTTCCAAATCCAGCTGTCAAGCAGCATTTCCTGTGGTTCCTGCTGTATCCCTGCTTTTGTCTAAGCATCGAGGGGTTGATTGTATACATACTGTGACACATTAATGCTTTTCCAACTTCACCTTCTAAAGATTAATACCATATGGTTCCAGATAAGTCTCTTGTCGATTATTTTTTGCTGCTACTATTTTGTCAATTATCATTGTTTTCATGATCGTCCATTCTTATTGTCACGAATGCTTTGCACAAATGTAATCTGAAATCATGTATGTAAAGGATATCATCTATGAATGATTTTAAAAGGTAGACTAAGATGTTCCAGTCTATTTGTACTGGGTCAGAACATCCAGCTCCCTACATGGGCTTCAGTTTCACAGTTTGGGATTGATCATTATAATACCTCCTCTAAATGCTACAATGTCATTGTTCTGGAACAGATTATCTTATACCCTGAAAGTGCTCTCGACTCGTCACCGTGGTTTCAACTAGGTTCTGCTCACTACAATTGCGCAGACGTGAAAGAAACCTTTATTATTTAGTTTTCATCACTATTTGTAATTTATCGCCTAGAAACTTGAGCAAGAGTTTCATTGTTCTCGAACAGAGCATCGAAAACTCTGCAATGGTTAACAGGAGTACTTCCAGTCCGAGATTAAATACCATTTAACTTTGACGTTCTGGAACAGACCATCAGATTCCCTAGTGGAGTTTTCGTTGTTCTGGGAAAGTCATCCAACTCTCTAAAAGTTTAGCAGTCCCAGTGTTTTGGGACTATACATGAGGTTTCTAGTTCATGATAACACTCTCTAGGTTTACTTTCTATCCCTGGTAAGAAGACTTTCCGTTACCTATCCCGTCAGAATTTTTAGACCACAGTGATACTATCTATAAATGGCACCTGTGTGCATCATACTGCTTGTCTTCCAGTCAACGAAGTTAAGCAATGTTGTGTCTGGTCAGTCCGTGGATGGGTGACATCCAAGCATATTCTCTAACGGGGCTACGGACGTAGGCCGTCGTTACTTAACTAACGGAAGCTACCCCTTTGTGCGTTGGTTCGAATCCTGCCAAGGAAGGTAAACACCTTTGTTTATTTCTTGTTTGGATATAGTATTGTATTAGGAAGCATATCCAAAAAATTTTGTGAAGAAGTTCAGAATTAAGATATTGTGATTATTAAAAATACACGCATGTACACACACACGCATATATAGTACACACACGTATATATATATATATATATATATATATATATATATATATATATATATATATATATATATATATACTGTATATATATACATCTAATACAAGTGTAAAAGTGTTCACTAGATTAGACATACATTTCAGCTTGAAAAACAATAATCAGTAAAACACTACGATACATTTGCGGGGATAGGTCTAGTCATCTCAAGTGAAAATTATGCACGAGGTGAATTAGACATATCCGTCCTTATAGCATAGAGGTTTAAGTGCTCCCTCGCTGGAATCCCTAATTCTTGTGTTGGGTCGAATCCAGCCGCGAAAGGTGAAGATTATTAATTTAATAATTCCAGCTAAGATATAAATGTATAGGGCCCGTAGGGGGATAGTGCCGTCAGTGCACCTCACGCAGTGCACTGCAGGCATTGCTTAAGGGTCTTTGCAGTGTCCCTCCGGCCCCTAGCTGCAACCCCTTTCATTCCTTTTACTGTACCTCCGTTCGCATTCTCTTTCTTCTATATGACTTTCCACCCTCTCCTAACAATTGTTTCATAGTGCAACTGCTAGTTTTTCCTCCTATTACACCTTGAAAGCCCTTTAACTCCTAAATACCTTTTCAGGGCTGAATGACATCATACAGTAGGTCTCAGCGCTTGGTCTTTGGTCTAAATTCTAGGTGTCATTTCCATTCTATAAATGTGTATAAAAAGTAATGTGGTCGAGAGGTCATTGTTCATGTTAAAAATACAAGTCTCTTGTTTACTGAACATTGGAAAAAATGGATTAGTATCGGTTTAGGAAACTTCTAAAAAATACAATTATTGCTCGTAGATATTGACCATCGACATATTCTCTCATAGGCCTTGAAAAATTTCTTAATTATTTTGATTCTTGTCTCCTTTTCTCACATGCAAGATTCGCACAAGAGAGAGTTAATTCCCCTTTTACCTCCACCTCTGAATGACGACGATTACTGTCACATTCTATTACAACTTCGACGCCCATCTATCTAGATGACAGATGGTTATGTAATTTGTACATCGTGCAGTTGACTGGGCGAGTTCTGAACGTGATTGTTGGTTACAAACAATCCGAGGCTGATCAATCATAGCTGAACATTTTCTCCAAGACATAATAGTCTGCATTCCTTTCACAGAAACTAATAAGGGGAGAAATGCGCACGATAGAATCAAGAACCTGAAACAAACATACGTCTGGCAGAGCTACGTTTCCTTTATCTTCAAGACAAATAACGCAGATGACATCGATATCGGAGATGTATAACCCTTTTAAAATCCCTTTAATTTATTTGATGGCGATTTGACAAATGATACGAGTATTTTCCCACGTAGGCTGGTTCACTTAGTTTATGTTATCCATTAATTGGCCTTAATGAAGTTAATTGTTTCGGTGAATTATGTCTGGAAGATTTTTTTTTCCTTTCGACCATTATTTTAGTGATCTGCATATCGCTGCCACATCTAAAACGGGCAGAGCCCTGTCGCTACCCATGATGATACTCCCTTTCTTCCGAAGCATATAAATGGTTACCAGACTTGAACAGAACCTCTTTATTCGCAATGGAAGTCTTAAGAGACTGACAATTGGTGAAGACTCATCCAGATAGCAGTTGCATCTACATGCATTTACCTATTTCTTTTTTACTTGTTGAAATTATAGTCCATTAAATTAAAACCAATATTTTTGTCGTTTGTCGGTCCTGACATCCCACAGTAATGAGACTTTTAAACCCTTGTTTAGCCTAAAACTACCTGGCACGAAAGAATATCAAGAAGAAAACTTTTGGAGACAACAAAACGGCAATGAAGTTGTACGTAGCGTTGTTTAACAGTAGCTTTGGAGGCGACAGTTGAAGTGACTCTTGCCACAGACGTCATACCCCGAAGGACGCTTAGGAGACAATGGCAAGGAATCAAGGATGACAGACTGTCGGACAGCGCCTATTGGACTGGGTGTCGCGCGGCGGTAGACCCCCTCTGTGATTGGTGAATTTATGGCCCACTGTTCGCCTGATCTGCCAATGATACGCGTCCGCAGGCTACATGCTCGGTGATACAGGGCCTATCAGCGCAGGGTTTCAGGTTTTGCCTTTATGGACAGACAGCACTGAAAAACCTCTAGATTTGTTTTTCCTTTTTTTGGTGCGTGCCTTTGAAAGATAAGTGCTTCGATTAATGATTACCCGGTCATCCTGACTTTGCAAACAAACTCGGAAGCTCGTTATTACCACAACAGCAATTCGGAGAGCAACAAATCAAGGTAAATGATGCAGGGTTGATTGATCTCTTTTGCTACAAAGCAACGGTTGATTTGCATTTATTATATGGGTCTCTTTTCTTAGGGCAATCAGCCACTGATTGCCGCGTTTGGCCGAGTTGATGATCTCTTTATTCAGCATTGAAATCTCCAGGTGGGGAGAGACCAACAATGCTGGATTGTTAGCCCTCGCCGGGTAAGTAGGGGTGTGTGGGATGCGTACTCGTGGAGATAATTACGACATTTGTAAAGATTCAGATAAGGAGGATAATGAAGCCAAGTAAGGGGAGAGAGAGAGAGAGAGAGAGAGAGAAAGGTCGGACAGGGACCGGGGAGAGAAAGATAATTAGAATATGTTATAGGAATATAATTTATACGAAGAATATACTTACGAAAAAATGGAATAAAAACCTGCGCGTGACACATTTTAAAAAAACAGAGCCCTTCAACAAGGGATAAGCAGCCACTGATAGGAAATTTCACGATGTTTACGAAGGATTTGTACCGATCAAATCCGACGGCAATGGAGCAAATAACTGACACTTCGTGGTCTGTTGGCGGAACCGAATAGCCCTGAATTGCTTCTTAAACGTAACGTTTGAAATGTATCGAGAATTGCGGAGGTAAATGAACCATGTGGGGTCTGAAACTGGTTTAGCCGATTGAATGGTTTGCCAGTGCGTTTGTTTGATCTGTTCGTACGTCTCAGGAAATATATATATATTGCAAGGTTACATAAAGGGGTGTGGAGGAACGGCATGTTCAACCGGATGTCCGGGTGAACGATCGTTCGGTATTTCTGTGTATGTAGACTCTTTATTGTTCAAATATTGAAAACGGTTATCTTGGTCAATGTCCAGGGATAGGGTTTTCCACAAAAGGATCTGACACAAGTTGTATAATTATGGTATTAGTATTGCCCCGCTTTCGAATGTGTCGTATAGCCAATAATAATAATAATAATAATAATAATAATAATAATAATAATAATAATAATAATAATAATTATTATTATTATTATTATTATTATTATTATTATTATTATTATTATTATTATTATTATTATTATTATTATTATTATTATTACTTACTTATTTACTTACTCACTTAAGACAGTTAAGAACAATCACGTTCTATAAATATGAAGGTAAAATAGGACCTTTGTCATGTGTTCAGTCATGGCATATTGTTAGAAATGCACTAGAAATCCTTAATCTTTGCGAGGACTACTGTCCTCAACGTCAGGCATAAAACTCGATTTCATTCCTTCTGATGATGATGAGGACAATAGTTCCCGAAAAGAAAGACTTGAAGCGTATTTTTAACAATATCCGAAAACTCTACACAAAGAGTCGATGTTATGGTTTTCTGGAGTTTTTACTTTTTACATTTTTATCAAGGTCACAGGTCAGTTTAAAGG
>NC_089747.1:19840000-19845000 GCF_040412425.1 Macrobrachium rosenbergii
TTCAACTTAATTCTTTTTCCTCCTTTTCCCCCACGAAATAAAGTAATTTCAGTTTAATTTAGTAAGTAGCTGTACGATACTGCATGGTCCATATTTATGCCTTCCTTATGTAGTACTTGAATTTGCATATGTTTTGTGTGGTAATTTGCATTATATATATATATGTATTATATATACATATATGTATGTATGTATATATATATATATATATATATATATATATATATATATATATATATATATATATATATATATATATATATATATATATATGCACACATGCAAACTGATCAACGGTTTAAAGTTTAGAAATAACGACAAATGCTTTGTTATTTTATTGAATGTTTCTTTTTTAGGGAAAAGATATTTTAAAACAAGCTCTAAATACACGTAAATGAGTTTTTATTTTTTATATATACTTTTCGCCGGATCGTGTTTGTATGGAGGAGCTTCATTACAAAAACCCTCACCTGAATTTTGGAAAGCGTCCCCAATGAAGTTTTATATTAATCTAGTTTGTATGTTCGTAGTTTTATTGCTTTGTGCCCTTCGATTGCTTATAACCATTCAGTATATAATTATCTGACTGAAGAGCCTCGATGGCTCTTCAGCCACCTTGGTCTAAGCGATGTCAGGCAGGGCCGCCGATCGAGACTATGGTCTACCCCAAAGCCAAATCAAAGTCCTTCAAAGAAGGAATCGTGCTTACCCCATGCAAAAAATGGGAAAATTGCACGTTAAAAGAAGAAGAATACAATTATCTGACTGTGTTATTCCTTGATAGGTGGCCGTCTCCATCAATATTTTTCATGCCTTGTTGGCATAAAGGGATCTTTTATGGTTCGCCTTGGTTAGTTGGGAAGATTCCAGGGGCCACACAAGGCCTCTAATTCCGTTTAACAGCTTACCTCACTGCGTTGGTATATGCTTAAACCAACCACCATCTCTTGCTTAATGTGAAGTTTATTTTTGCCATATGAGTGAGAAAGTATTATTTTTCTTTAATTTTGGGTAAAAGATTGTCATTCTCAGTTGGGTCTTCTGAAGTTGCTTGTGCCTTAGTGATGCTATGGAAGATTTTAGTGTTATAATAAATTTAGTCAATGTTCAATACCTGTAGGTTCCTAAGTAGTACTTGAAGCTATCAATAGCATCGATCTTTCTCGGTTGTATCATGAATCTAGTTTTTATTCCCGCTGTATTCGAGATAACATATTTAGATGTCAGAACAGCATATTCCCATCATTTCTCGTTTGCAATTGTGGTTGGTTGCTTAAGATTACGGCGGCGTTGTGTAGTAAGGTGTTGAAGGGATAAGAGGCCTGATGTGGACCTCTGAACTTTAATGCCAGCAGAACCAAAATTCTCATTTGAAATTCCTTGTGGTCGCTCTCCTAATTTGTTATATATATTTAAGGGCAAAAGAGCAAACATAAAACATTCCATGCGATGGTCTCCACTCTACTGACCAGACGAGCAAAGAACACCTCAGGGAGGGTGGAATCTTTTATAGGATGAAATATGGTCCAGGAAAGCGGTTGCAACAGTTGTTATAGATACTCGTATCTCTTCAGTCACCCAGAGGGACGATTGTCTGAAAAAGTTTTATTTACCAGAATTTGTTCTTATGCTCTCTCTCTCTCTCTCTCTCTCTCTCTCTCTCTCTCTCTCTCTCTCTCTCTCTCTCTCAGAAGTAGTTTTGTTATTTGGAGCACAGCCAGTCTTGAATGACAGTTGAAGCGTACGAGTGCACCATTAGCCATGAGGTATTGCTTTGTCCTTGTTTCTTTCATTGAAAATAAATGATGTCCTGGGGAGTTTGCTGACTGATAGCGAGTGAAGTATGTGCAGAAAAGAATCGAATGAGACGCGTTGGAACAACGTAGGCAGTGTTATCGGAAAACATTAGTGTTTTCTGATAACTGCTGAAGTTTATTACCCAAGTTCACAGTACATATAATGATTTATCGCTCCTAGATCTCAAAATGGCACACGAGAGAGAGAGAGAGAGAGAGAGAGAGAGAGAGAGAGAGAGAGAGATTGAGAGAGAGAGAAGAGAGAGAGAGAGAGAGAGAGAGAGAGAGAGAGAGAGAGAGAGAGAGAGAGAGAGCAGGGAAGGGAATTTACTATACTGTCTTAATGCTCGTCAGTTCCCTTGTATCCTTCATATTTCCATACAGATAAAATGTGACGATTTTTAGCAAAGTCGTTTCCGAGAACATTGTAGTAAATACAAGTGCTTGCGTAAATTTGTGAGGCTTAAAACTCAAGAATTGTTTTGACGGGTGGATCATATAACCTTATTAATATTTAACTTTTATAAGGTCACATCGAACTTTCATAGGAACCTATCTGGATTTCCTAGTCCCTTTGTAGCATATTTATGCTACCATTGTTAGAACTTTTTCTGTCTTTCGCTTTTGTTTATTCCCGAATACTTGTTCACAATGTAGTCCAGTAACCAGTGTGTTCTACCCTCCGACCGTTTTCGTGAAATGGTATATTATATAACATAATATATATATATATATATATATATATATATATATATATATATATATATATATATATATATATATATAAAATATATAGGCTATATATATATAAATATAAATATATAGGCTATATATATATATAAATATAAATATATATATATATATATATATATATATATATATATATATATATATATATATATATATATATATATACAGTATGTATATATATATGTATATATTTATGTATGTATATATACTGTACAGTACATATATACATATGCATACAACCATATACATACATACATACATACATATATATGCAGTTTTGTCACGTAAACCATGAGGTTTTTTTAATATTTACAAACATTAAGCTAACAAATACCGTAATGATAGTGTTACTGACAAGTCGTCGTTCCCAACCATTCAGTGGTTTTAGTTCACCTGGTGATGGATCGCTTATCACATGTAAATTCCCCATCGTTGGTTATTTCGAGTTTGATATATATATATATATATATATATATATATATATATATATATAATATATATATATGTATATATATATATATATATATATATATATATATATAATATATATATGATATATATATATGTGTGTGTGTGTGTGTGTATGTATGTATGTACACATGGCTGTGGAATTATAGTGCTGGTCAGCATTCATTGTATTTAGTTATAGGATATACAAATTTCACGTACAAACACCATGGAGCACTTCACTGTAAAGCTTCTCCCGGCCTTAAGTAAAACGCCGTCAGTTAAGAAAAATGAAGACCTTTATATCCAGAAGTCCCCTGTGAAATTACCTCTAATATTCGTAACCCGGATCTGAGGTGTCCTGCCAATCCTTTATTTATCTCCTTCCTCCCTCTCTTTCATCTTCTTATTCCAATTACGTCTTTGAGCCATTGTGTCTCTTCGACAGCCTTTCAGGAGATGCGCATTGTATTAGGAGCAATTCTCTTGGGAGTGTTATCGCCTCTCTCTCTCTCTCTCTCTCTCTCTCTCTCTCTCTCTCTCTCTCTCTCTCTGTCCATTTCTATTCACGGCACCGTCATGATTTGTCATTCGGTAAACACAAATAGGGACCAAAAGTTTATTCCTTCTTCACGAACGTAATCCTTTCTTCGGGCCGATGTTCTCCTCATCGAGGTCCTGGGCAGACGCGCTGTTGTATCCCTTTCTCTCTGGGTTTCGTTCTTTGATAATTTTCCTGTATAAATACTATTAAGGGAATGTTACTTATTTATGCTATTTGTCAATCAAAACACTGCATCTTTAAGGCGAATCCACATCTGCTTCTCATACGGATAAAATGGATTTTATACGGTTTATATAGAAGATATTGAAAGAGGGTCTATGATTTTCGAAAATCGACAGAGGAAATGGGAAAGGCCATCGATACTCGACACACCGCTGACTACAAAATCACATATAAAGGGAGACTCCCACAGTTTAATAGAAAACATTCGACGGTCGATCTAGACGAAGCAACTTTGATCACTTGAGGAGTTCGGAAATTTTAATCGAATTGAGAGCGCCGCTGCTTTTCCCGTGAGTGGCTCCTCCCGATGATTTCCATTCATTCCTGAATTATGGTGAAAAGAAAGAAAACAAATAAAGAAAGGCAGCGACATTAAGTCATGCCCCGGTGAATCAGCGTGTTTTGAAGGGTAGCAGGGATTTCAATTCTCTGTATAGAAGTGATCTTTCGGACGGGCCACCTTTTCCCCTGCGTCCTTCGGTGTTATAAAGTCAGGTGGACCGACCTTAAATCACCGCTCGACGCCACCTTTCTTAGAAACTCCTCTGAATTCCATTTGCAGTTCCCTGGAACATAACATGATCTTCATCAGGTTTTCTAAGGCTTTGCTGAACACAAAGCTTTCTACTCGCACTCGAAAAACTCGGCGCGAATCGTCGAGAAAGCCGGACAAAACGACCACAGTGGCGCACGAGATATTTTGGGAAAGCTCCCGAAAAGTAAAAGAAATTGAGGGTGCGTGTGTGTAAGGCTTCCTTGATCTGCCAACCCTATTATATGTGACCAATACACACGATGACATTTGAGTTCCGTCATTTTTTGTTCAATTTGTATTGGGTATTGTTCGAAATTCTCGATGGGAGATTTGCTCTTAACGATTCAGCATCTCGAGATTTGTTGTGGGGACTCGACTGAGGAGAATTCCTTTGTGACCTTTTTTGTCTTGTTTATTTTTCGTCATAGTAATGACAATAATAGAGATTTTTATTGCGTTGTTTATACACACACGTATGTTTGTGCGTTACGTTTTTCAGTGTATTCAGTATATGAATTGTGTGTTCGTTGATATATACAACGAATGTGTGCATATATATATATATATATATATATATATATATATATATATACATATCTATCTATCTATATATATATATATATATATATATATATATATATATATATATATATATATAAGCATATGCATATATTGTGTGTGTGTG
>NC_089747.1:19847500-19940000 GCF_040412425.1 Macrobrachium rosenbergii
CATTATCCTTCCGCCCGCGCCTCGCTCTCATGAACGTCCGCCACCCTCTGCGCTCTGGTCTCAACAACATGTAAGTGCCCAGTGGTCTACTACCCCCTGCCGGTAACCTACAATTTATGTATCCCATTTCTTTATTTTTCCTTACTCACCCTTCGCAATTACTCTCCTCTCTTTATTTTGGATTTTATTCTCGGGGTTTTAACAGAATTCTACTCCTTTCTTATCCTTCAGATTTTGGAGACGAGTTCGGGCGACCTGCTAAGCCGTGCATACTGTAGGTTAATTTATTAAAGGCGTCACTGTCTGAAGATGGCTGTGATTTAGGTTTGGTATTTTTATCTACATTTTATTTTTCGTGCGAAAAAAACCTGGTCTCCTTTTTTGTATCGAAACATTAATTCCGCGGAGAAACTCGTTTTCTTTTTATTTGAAATGTAAGTTCTAATACTCGTACCAAAGAGGAATCAATCCTTCAAATCAACGGAAACGTCCACACTAATTTCATTGCTATTTCTGACTTGTGAGTATGTACTCTGGTGGAAGACTAATGATAATATTATTGGTTATCTTTAAAGCATTATTCTTTTTTCTTCAATAAAGCCACAACAAGATGCTGAATACAACGCGGGAGATGTTACTGCTCATTCATTTATCTGCTCCATGTAATCGTCAAGGACTGGTATATTTGTTTTGCCTTCGCGTATACTCTCTCTATAAAAAAAAAAAAAAACTCATTTTCAGAACTCTTGTTACGTCTCTAATTGTATGAGATATCTAGACGGCAGCTGATGCGTGTTAAGGAATGATTTATTGCCAGGAAAATTCGGTCGTACTCAGCTGAGTGCACTACTCAGGGTTCATGAATTCCTGTTTGCAACGTTTTGTCGAAAATGTATGTATACGGTTTTATGTGTGTGTGTGTGTGTATGTGTGTGTGTGTGTGTGTGTGTGTGTGTGGGTGGGTGTGGAGAGAGAAATTGTGTGCTCCTGTTTAAGCGAGTATACGAGAGAGAGAGAGAGAGAGAGAGAGAGAGAGAGAGAGAGAGAGAGAAAGAGAGAGAGAGATTTGATATGTTAAACGAAAACAATACGAGGTGATTCATTCAGTTATACATGCATTGAAAGTCTTATGATACCCTGGTTATCAAAACGTGAAAACACCCATTTAGTATATACGGTCCGGTGTAAAACATTTGATACCAATTTGTGACAGCATATTTTAGTTCATCATACATGATCAGATGATTTTGTTAGTTACGCAGGTGAATAATAGTTAACAGCCGAATTAACATTTTCCTATCTAAGATTAACAATATCTGCTTGATCTGGCGTCATGAGATGACCTTAACAAACTGCAAATAAAAGTTTTATTAATTAATTTCTCAGAAATTAAATTGGGACGATGCATACCCTGTTCCTGCAGTCGGGTGTTGCCAGTCTTGAATTAATCTCTGCAGTAATATATTTCTCACATTATGCCACATTTTGGTGTACATCGTCATATTGTGTCAATAGAAAGATCATCATCATCTCATTTTATGTTAGAATATTTTTTAACCACACCAAATGAAAAAAATTTTCTTTAAATGCTATTTTCCCAATTCCTTAGAATGCCATGCTATTCTTATCATGTATAAATTGATTTAGTATGCTATACTTGCCTTTTGGACGGGAGGTATTTCTGATGAATAATTCAGTTTTAAAAATGAGAGTAACTTGTTACAGTTATATAAAAGTGACGAATCTATATTTGCTGTACGGTTGTTAGCAAACCTCAACTGAATTCTGTAAGTGCCCAGGGTCTCTAGCTGAAATTATTATTATTATTATTATTATTATTATTATTATTATTATTATTATTATTATTATTATTATTATTATTATTATTATTATTATTATTATTATTATTTTGGAGATTTACTGTGTACCTTGATTTTGTGTACTGTATTTTTTCAACATTGTTTATCCCTGTATATGGCCCTGAGCTGAATTAAAGATATTATATATATATATATATATATATATATATATATATATATATATATATATATATATATATATATATATATATATATATGTATATGACCTGAGGTGAATTAAAGAGATTCATATATATATATAATATATATATATGCTGTGTGTATGTATATAGTTTATGTATATAGGCTATTTACCCCTGAACAGGAGGTTAGCTTGCAAGAATGGAAAAGCGAAAGTAGTGCCAAATTCCTCCGTTCACTGCTGAATACAGGATAAGCCTTTTCTTTCACATAAACAAAAAGCTTTGGCAGCAGCTCGTAAATTCCCCAGCTTTCATTTGCATGCTATCATACCTTTATGCTTCCCAGACATTAGGACCCTTCAGTTCAAACACTTACGCTTCATCAGCTTCAGTACTTCGAATTACATGCCTCGAAAAGTCCCGTCCATCTATCAAGATATGGTAACTTTTTGACACACATATATGAATATGAATGAATGTGTTGCATTACATATATGTATATATATATATATATATTTGAATTATATGTATATATAGGCTGTATATATATATATATATATATATATATATATATATATATATATATATATATATATATATATGTATGTATGTATGTATATATATTTGCAATGCAAAGCATCTGAAATTTCTGAAATGTTAATTGTGTGTCTTTCAGAAGGAAATAATGAGGTGATGAATGATTGCCTCTTGCGACAGAATCTGAGAATATTTTGGACCTACCCTTAGTATGGGCTAAACTCGATTTTAATTGTAGTGTACGTAAATCTGATAATGATAGATGCATAAGTATCTCATAGGGGATCTGCTAGCCCATCCTCAGTCTCTTCTCATCTCTAAATCCCTAACTCTCCCTCTCTGTCTCTTTCATTTTCTGTCCATCTTTCGCTCTCCCTGTCTCTCTCTCTCTCTCTCTCTCTCCTATGGATAGTCCCCCTCCCCACCACTACCCTTACCCTAACCCCTCCCCCGTCCCCCATGGCAAGCGAGCGAGCGAGCAAGAGAGATTTCCAACAAGGCATAACTGCCCTAGGTTTCTCGACCCCCAACCGAGTCTTACCAATTTATTGATTCTTCGACGAAACGTGATACTTTGGGGCAGGCCGGCCTGAGTAGTTTTTACTGCCTTGTTTGGCATTGTTTGATCATTACTGGATTTCACATTTAACAAGAGTCGCTCGAAGAAGAGGGCCTCCTTTTTTTTTTTTTTTTTTTTTTTTTTTTTGTAGGCGGGTAGGAGCAGCAGGAGCAGGAGTAGCAGACAGGGCAGCAGAGAAGTGATAGTAGTAGCAGTCTAAGGGAGGGTGAGAGTTTTCTCTCTGCCTCTCATCCTCCTCCCCCCCTCCTCCTCCTAATCCTTCTCGCCGCCCTGTTGGAGAAGGGGTTGGTGTCGGGGGGTAGGGAGGGAGGGAGACACCGGGAGAACAGGTCTCTTTGTGAGATGTTATTTAGATGTAAATAGTTTGGGAGAGATGGACATCGCTTAGAAATAGAGATGCCTCTATTTAAAGAAGAATCAAGATTAAATTTTAGCTCTTTTTGCATTCCTTGTATCTTCTCCCTAATCTTTCGGCAGAATCTTGCACCTTCGAGTGAAACTTTTTTTTTTTTTCCTTTCGAGGGGAATTTTTATCATTGGACTCGGACTGGCAAGAGGAAGGGGAAATTTAACTCACAGAGCAAATAAAACGAGAGGTAAGACGACACGAGCGAAGAAGAGAAAAAGTAGATCCTGAAGATAAGATGAACGGGATTGGAACTCGAATTTCAGGTTTCTTTTGTTTTTACTCGTTCACGATCGCATTGTAAACATTCAAATTATGATGTCAACTGAGAAGATAAAGAGAGGGAGATTTACGAAGGAGTGAATTTAGCAAAAGATATATGTTCTTGAAGCTTTATTTTTATGTTAGTGTAATTCATCTAATGAATTATGCGCATGTAACTATACTGGAATTTCTGCAGGTATGAGTCACAACGCCCATAGACATTCATTGTGTTTTATTATTTGTTTTATTTGGTGATTAATTTGGTATTTATATTTCAAGATGGCTAAATAGGTAGACCAATTCTATCAGCTATCGCTGAAGACTACTGCCAATTTTGCATAATATTTTGACCTTGCCTTCTTTGATCGACGTTTTCATTCTCTGTGCGAATTACCGAAGCTTATGTGCTTTTATTATTGCATGCAAACATATATCTCTAGAAAGACTTTGATTGAGGGATTCATGGAATTCTTACACTTTTGTGTTTCATGTGTTTGTAAGATTTTCAAAGTAAATTTTTATTACCTTATAAAAATACACGGGATTGCTCAAATGCTCCTTGTGATAAGATGCTCAATTTTGAAATCTGTACTTTTGCTAATAACACGTAACGGTGATGTCAGTTTAGCTTAAGAAGCCCTACATTTGGGTGTTACCATGTTCTGTCAAACATGCTTTGGCAAATTCCTCAGTAACTGACCACGCCTCCGCTCTCTCTCTCTCTCTCTCTCTCTCTCTCCATTGTTGTCCAGTTATTCCCTCAGAACGTTTTTTGAAAACCTTAACTCGCTTTGACAAATTCCTCAGTAACTGACCTCGCCTCCGCCCTCTCTCTCTCTCTCTCTCTCTCTCTCTCTCTCTCTCTCTCTCTCTCTCTCTCTCTGTCCAGTTATTCCGTCAGAATATTTTTTGAAAACCGTAACATGCATTGGCAAATTCCTCAGTAACTGACCACGCCTCCTCTCTCTCTCTCTCTCTCTCTCTCTCTCTCTCTCTCTCTCTCTCTTCTCTCTCTCTCTCTCTCTCTCTCGTTGTCCAGTTATTCCCTCGGAATATTTTTTGAAAAACCTTAGCTGGGGGGAATTGCTTTGGGAACTTTAAGTCGTAACCGGAATCGTAAAGTATTTTTGACCAACTTGAGAAATCTGTCGTTTTTCTTTGTTGTCCAGTGTCCTCATTTATTGCACAGGAAACTTGATGCTGTGTAAGAGCAATTCTGAAACAAAGCAGGATGCAAGTTGTGCCTTTGTGAGCCCTTTGGTTCGATTTTATTTACTTATTTTTTGTAGGGGGGAGGGGGCTCGCAGGCATTCTTTAAATTTATGGGCACATTTTAACGAGATTGTCAGGAAAGGTGGGGAATGCTAAAGAAAGGGAGAAAAAAGGAACCAAATGGTAGGTTAACTTCCAGATGTTTGCAATGTTTTATGGCTGGAAAGAAAACTTAGAAAATTTTTTAATAATCTTTATGAAAATATCTTGAAAGTTATCGCAGTTTTTGGAAGAAGAGGGAAAATTTTAGTAAGAAGGTCTTGATTATAAATGTTTTGGAAATGTCTCAAGAGGGAAGATTGCATTGAAAGTACTTTCATTTTCCTCCGTAGCGGGGTAGTGCCGTCAGTGCACCTCACGTGGTGCACTGTAGGCATTACTTAAAATTCTTTGCAGCGTGCCTTCGGCCCCTAGCTGCACCCCCTTTCGTTCCTTTTACTGTACTTCCTTTCATATTCTCTTTCTTCCATCTTCCTTCTCACCCTCTCCTAACAATTGAAACACAGTGCAATTGCGAGGTTTTTCTCCTGTTACACCTATCAAACCTTTTACTGTCAATTTCCGTTTCAGCGCTGAATGACCTTATAGGTCCCAGCGCTTGGCCTTTGGCCTAAATTCTATATTCAGTTCAGTTCAGTTCACTTTCATTTCGGTGTTGTAGTTTAAAGAAGTGTTTATCCACTACTTGCTCAATAATAGAGTCGAAAGGTTTTTGAACGCAAATAGGAGGCGATTTTGATACTTCTTAGATTTCGAAAATGTTTAGTGAATTTTTAGAAAAAAAAAACAGATCAGTATCAGTAATGACAGTTTAACAGACAGTAATCTTTCATACAAATGACTGGAACAAATTTATATCAAGAATTCGCAAATAGATTGTTTTTCTGATAAAATTTTACCTGGTAATTAAAAACTACAGTAAAATGACTGAATTAAAAGTTTAAACAGAGAAAATCTACGAAATCTAAGTTTAGTGAGTGAAGTAGTGTATGATTAAATTTTAAAAAGTGAAAATATATTCTAGCCGATTAGTTAAAGAACATAATTTCAGAGAGGACAAATGTGAGGTGATGAAGAGTTAATGGGCAATGGGATAATGTCCGAATAGCAAATTGATAATTATAAGACAATTCAGATCAACGCTTGGATAATAATGATAACATAGACTTATATTGTTGAACTTTCACTTTCACTGAAAACCGTAAGGTTAATCTTGAGAAGACGCAAGTCCATAATCTGGTCCGGGTTTCTCATGTGCGCTAGCAATGATAGTAATGACCTCATAGAATAATGGTTATAACTGCAGTGCTAAAAATATTCAGGTATTAGAGTAACAGTCTGGTTTATACGTACGTGCCTCCTAAGTTCTAGGTTATTTTGAGCGATTTCCTTGGAGATTTTGATTCACTGTTTGATAAACATGACCTTATGTTAAAAAGATAAGGAAAGGTGGGAAATTACTACATTTGTCGTTTGGCAGAACATTACGAAATCCGGCATACAAAATTTCCCGTTACAGGAAAAGGTGGTTCTTGTTACATTTTCTTCCTAGAGAATGTAGTAGTGCAGAATGAATATTTCTCAATGCCTGATTGTTGCTGTGTAAGGGACAAAGACACTTTGCCTGACATTCCAGAGCATTCAGCTACTTATTCAAAAAATGCTTACCTTTATGGGTGCATGGATGTGTGTATGTGATGATTCCGCCAAGTTAAATTTTTCAAAGCCCCGTAGGGGGGTAGCGCCGTCAGTGCACCTCATGCGGTGCACTGTAGGCATTACTTAAGGTTTTTTTGCTGCGTGCCTTCGGCGCCTAGCTGCAACCGCTTTCGTTTCTTTTACTGTACCTTCTTTCATATTCTTTTTCTTCCATCTTACTTTCCACCCTCTCATAACAATTGATTCATAGTGCAGCTGCGAGTTTTCCTCCTGTTACACCTTTCAGACCTTTTACTGTCAATTTCCCTTCCAGCGCTGAATGACCTCATAGGCCCCAGTGCTTGGCCCTTGTCCTAAATTCTATATTTAATCAATCAATTAACCAATAAAATTTCACAAAAGGAATGGTTACATTAATGAATATTTTAAGGAAATTTTGATTTACAAAGTGTAAGGATAGTAATGGTTAGGGATGAAGTGTGTTAAGTGTTGATATGACTAAACAACTAATTTTTTTTTTAGAATGATTAATATTGTCACCGAAGGCCGGGCCTTGCCTTTCAAAGGAGACGCTAACGGACTAGCAGACGCCATTCCGCACTCGAAACCTATCCATTTTTTCGAGAAAGAAACTAATTGGGAGGAGCAGATAAGGATCATTCGATCTTCCGAGGCCGACGTACATTGAAGACTCTGCGGCTGCCGAGCGGCAATAAAATCCCTCCCGACTGTCTCCGCGGCAGATTCCAATGAGTCGAAATTGACCGGGTCTTTTTGCAATTAATGTCATCTCCATGGCCTATTCGCTTGGCGCACAGTGGCCCCCTCCGTGTACACGGAGACTCGGGTGGGTTTCTTTCTCATTTGTGACTTGGAGTCATATTGCGTTAGTATGTTCACAGTCACATAAGTTTCCATATATTGTAGTGTTTTTTACAATTATTAACGTAAGTCAGAGAGCGGACGTAGCAGCGACTATTCTCTCTCTCTCTCTCTCTCTCTCTCTCTCTAACGTGATGTTGTCTTACTGATTGTCTTATGCAAAAACTCAGTCTATTAGTTATATATTTTGTATATATCATTTGCTGTTACATTTGCGTTTATACGGACGTGTCAAGATTTTTTGCGTAAACTGATTATTTTTTCCTTAAACATAGCCTTGTAAAGGGACGAACTTTCAGACAAAACAGGCATTTTGAAAGTTCCAATAATTTTTTAATGTGTAACTTGATTTTATGAAGAGCATACAGTCATAGCCATACGCCGCATCTACATTCTGTTTGTAGTTTTTATTATTGGAAAAATTTTCCATCATTGAGCACTGAAAGCAGAGCACGAAAGCATAATTATTTGAAAAGAGCCCAATAATGCATGCACATGAAGCGAATTTCGTTTCTTCAATGTTAACAAAACCCTTTCCCCTTTTATTACATTATTTTAGAATGACTCAAGATTAGCAACGACATGCCAAGGAGTGAGGGGAGATGGCATATTATGTATGGTTCCTGTATGATTTGCATATACAGTATGCATAATGTGGTGAAGACCCATGTTCAGAGTGCAGCCCTGTAAAAAATAAGAATAGAAAGCTCCTGATTTAAAAAGAACCTGTCATTAGGAACCTGGAGGCATCTGAAAATGTCTTGTTTAAGATGGAGAGAAATAAGGAAACAAATGAGTCGGGGACGGTGTGGCTGCGTAAACTAGCTTAGATGAAAGACTTCAGAGGATGGGATGTTAGGAAAGTGCTGTCTGTTTTTTTTTTTTTTTTTTTTTACAGTATGGTCAGGATGTGCAAGGATGCTGAGACGACTGAGAAAACTTTGTACGTTGAGCCAACGGCACAACATGTAAGGGGCATGAAGTGTTAAATTTCTACGGAAATGACAGCTTAAAATGTTGCATTGCTAGAAAAATAAGGAATTGAAAGGTTCAGTTTTAATAATAAAAAAGAAACGAAAAGTTCAGAGCCCCATTAAGAAGGAAGATTTGGTATGGTAAAATCCCATGGAAAAGGAAGGCCTAAAAGGTGAAATTTCCATACAAATTCCAAGAAAAATTATTAGTATTTAAACAACTGAATTACTAGGAGAAAGGAGGACTCGAAAATTTAAGTTCTCTGGAAAAAGAAGAACTTGAAAAAGCTAATTTTCTAGGAAAAATATCACTTGAAAAATTGAAATAGCCTAGATTAATGATAAACTGAATGGTCAAATGTCTAGGATTGATGATAGATTAAGGGTTAAAAGCCCAGGATTCAGAACTTTCTTGTTTAATTGATTTGAAAGGTTAAATGACCAGGAAAATTGAGAACTTGACATTCCAAATGACCAGGGAAACTAAGGACTTAAGATATTAAATGTTCAAGAAAGTTCAGGTCCTGAAAGGTTAAATGCCTGAGTTAAAAGAGACATTGGCAAGTTATAGGCCTAGGAAAACTGAGGCCTTGAACGCTCAAAAGCCCAGGAAAACTGGAGGATTTGAAAGGTTAAATACCAAGGAAAACTGGAGGATCTGAAAGTTTAAATGCCCAGGAAAACAGATTTTAAAAATGTTAAATATCTAAGAAAAATGAATATTAAAAATTAAAATGTCTTTGGAAAATGAGTACTTGCAATTGTAAGTGTCCCAGAAAATTGTTAATTGAAATGTTAAAAGTCCTGGGAAAATGAGTATTTAAAGTGGTAAATGTCAAGGTTGAAGCACTAAATATCTAGGAAATTGAAGGCTTGAAATGTTCGGTATCCAGGCGAGTGAGGATTTGATTAGTTAAATAGCCTAGTACAACGGTTCCTTAAACAGTTAAATGGCTTGGTAAAATGAGTCTTTGAAAATTTAAATCCCCAAGAAATATCAGGTTTTGAAGGGTTAAATGGGGACTTGGTAGGTTAAATCCTTAGGACAGGCATTGAATGCCTGGTAACTGTAACGAAGAACTGAATGAGAATAATATTTAAAATTATGCCATAAAGAAAACATGGTTTACTTCGACAATATCAGTCTTATGTCAAGGTGAAGGGTACGATTGGTGCTAATTCAGACTAATCTCCACGAAAGTTAATTTCATGAAAGATTACCGAAAGCATTTACGTTTCAAAATTGAGAAATTGTTTTAATCGTCTTTTTCTGTTCTTATATCAGATAGTGAATGAGTGGCAAACATTTCTGCAACAGAAGCGATATTCACGAATTCTAAGAGGTGTCAGAATTTTAAGGTAGTTTTTCTAGCATCAGCGTCCATGTGTTTTAGATCAAATCGGTATTATCTGGGATGTTTTTCCTTACACCACTCATTAAGAGATTGATATGTAGAACAGGTAATGCATACTGGTGACATTTTCCCATGCTATGTTTGTGTCCTTATTTTAAAACTTGTGGCTATGATAACTTGTTGAATGTTAGTGTTAGTTAGTGCCTGGGATGGGTTCATTACACTTTATTTTTATTAAGCTTTTTAAGTTTGGTACAGTAAGACTTCACTTTTATCCTCTTCATTACTGAATATGTTAATTCAATGGCAGTTCACTAGTGGAAGTATCATCTGAAGTGAATTACCATATTTATAGCTTATCCCAGAAAGCAAGGAAAACTCAGTTCCAACTGGTAAAAGTGAATGAACTTCCTTAGTAGCAACGCTAAAAGGTACTTTTTCTATTCTATATATTACTCGGACCTCGTTCGTTTTCAAGTTTACGTTGATTGCTAAGTACACATATACGTCTCCTTTTGCATGCATTCATACAAGTGTACATGCATACTGTATATATGTGTGTGTTTGCAACAGAAGAATGTTTATATATTTACGTGTCACTGTCGATCAGTATAAGTATTCCAAGAGAGAGAGAGAGAGAGAGAGAGAGAGAGAGAGAGAGAGAGAGAGAGAGAGAGAGAGAGAGAGAGAGAAAATATTTTACATAGTTTTTAACAACCGCTTTCAAAGACAGTAATCTTTTTTAAACATGGCATTTGCTATTGCGCCAAACTCGCATAATATTATTTCCATTTGCAGTCTGAATGTCGCTTGAGTTTTCTTGAATATATATATATATATATATATATATATATATATATATATATATATATATATATATATATATATATATATATATATATATATATATATATATATATATATATATATATATATATATATATATATATCGCATAAATTCAAGAATGTCCAAGTCACGTTTTCCTGCGATGTTATACGAACTTTTTACATGAATATATATAAAATCTGGAGCTTACTTCTCACCCATTTTTCTGAGTACAGTACATTGATCGACGGGGCCTCGCAGGTAAACTAGTAAAGAAGGCTATGTGGACGTCCTTTTAAAAAGAGAACACTTTCTAAAGAGATCAACAGAGCGAGCGCTCAGCTGCGGGCATCTAGCCCAGCAAAAGCCAGTGAACCGAGATCTGACACTGCTATCCCTTAACGGAGGGAGAGAACCAGGGCCGAATTAGCTTCGTATTCAGAGCGAGTCGGTGGTCATAGCTGGTGACGTAGGGATTCGGACACCGTGTTACAACATCCAGTAGCTGTGTAGTTGTGTGTTCTCCGTCAGCCAACCCACTGAGGTGGAAATGTTTCACGCACGTTAGACCTGTTCCACATAGTTCGGACGCGGCCCCCTCAAGAGACAAGCAGCTCGGAGTCAAGGTAGAGAATCGGTGGGGGATCGTGGGGTGGAGGGATATTGCAAGATAGGGGGAGGAGGAAGGTATATGAAAAACGATGACAGCTACTTTCGAAAAAGCTACTCTTTCGATGTCGAAGGAGGGAGGAATGGCGATGGGATAGATTTTTATTCCAGGATTGTAGGGAATCCTGCGCTGTCTTATTAGAGCCCTCGGAGGACCTTGCTGAGGGAGGGAGAGAGGAATGGAGGGTGGGCGTTAATATGCATTTATGCATGTCGATAGGATCTTCCTTAGAAACAGATTAATGTACAATGAAGGGGAAGCTTCCTATGGAATGAGAGAATGAACACTGAGGAATATCTGCTATGTACAGAAGAAGCAGCAGAAAAGGATTGTCACACTGGGCCCGTTGCCATCCTGCAGGATAGGTGGATAGACAGAGACGAGCGATAGCACAAAAATCCCATCGTTGACAAAAACAGTTTCAGTACATCACCCATCGCTAATACGCAGACCCTTGCTGTATATAAAAAAGGACTTGATTGAAATTCAAATGGAAGTATTGCTCAGCCAAGAAGGCTTTTGTTGGGGGAGAGCCGGTACAGAGGTTGTGGTCGGTCGGGCAGGGTGGGGTGGGCATATAACGCGATTATAGTGCTAAATTAAGCGAGTTAGGACAAGGCTCCCCGACGCGAATGCTGTGTAAATACAGGCCACATGTTTATAGGTGATCAGCGGGTGCGATTGGGAGGGGGAGGGGGAGGAGGAGGGATCGAGACAACCCTTGGAGGATCGGATGCTTCTGCTCCTGTCGTGGCTGCTGCTTATCCTACTGCTGCTTTTGCTGCGATTATTTCTGCTACTGTTGTTATGGTCACCGATGCTGTTTCGGCTGCTACTTTCGCCGATGCGTATGCTGTTGATGCTACTGCTTTTAGTGGTTCTTGTGCTGCTTTAGCTGCTGCCTTCGTCGGCTTTTGGGAGGCGGTCAGTGAAATAGAAAAACGGAACGCGGTAATGATGGATGATGGTGCAGTGAATGGTTTGCAATACCGCACCAAGAATGAAGAAAGGCTTCAGATGTTTGCGGGGATGTTTGTACGGTGGGGGTGGGGGCGTGGGGAGGGAAAGGGAGGGGACGGAATTGCCGTCTCAGTACATTTTTTTCCCCTGTAAAATCTCAGGATAGGTATTGATGGCTTGGGATGACATCAACCGGTCCCTCTTCCCTTTCAACTTTGCTGGTAGAGTCCTTAGAACATTCCTCCAGCCTTACTTCTATCATTGATTTGATGAAGAATTTCTTGTATTATTATTATTATTATTATTATTATTATTATTATTATTATTATTATTATTATTATTATTATTATTATTTACCTTTGAAGGGACATGAAAGTAGTTGTAGAATCACCTAACTTGTTTAAATCTTATATTTTCACTTTAAAACTAACTTAAGACGGACGCTTTGTGATGAAATAATTGAAATCGCCCTCACATCATCTATTAATTACACAAACGGAACGAAATGGTTGAATGTTTGAGATTCGGCTTATCTAAATAAACGTTCAGAAATAATAAATTTCACTGAACTCAGACGGCCAAAATACATGTTTAAAAAAAACAATTAATAGTTTTACTTAGCCCTAGTGACTCAATGTTATTTTTCCTGCAAAGGACATGTCATATATGAAAAGGATCATACACATTGCACACAAATATACATGGTCTTATGACCCACGACAAGGTAACTATTTTTTCGGTTCGGATTGTTTGTCATTTCATCCATTTATTAGTAGGATCACGCAAAAAGCTGTGTGGATTTTAACGGAAACGTTTCCAAAAGTGGGTCTTGTCAATGGCGGTAAGAAATTAGATCTTAAAGTACCTTTTATTGGTTTGGGATGTGGGTGCTCGAAATTTCTTAGCCTTGGTGGAGGTTTGCGGTCTTCGAATGCTCTTATTGTACTCTATATCAAGGTCTAGAGAATATTCTCTAGACCTTGCTCTATATCATTCATATTGATGAGCATTCATTCTTATGGAGCCTAGCAAAATGCTGTTGGAGTAACCAGCAGCCTCGACTGTAAAATTCATTCGTGAAGAAAAAAGAAACTAAAGAGCCAAATGAGGCAGAATAAAACTAAAAGATAATGAAATAAAAAATCCACGAATAAATGCATTTTAGCTAAAAATATAACCGAGGTTAACTAAGGGGAAAGAGCCATTCCTTCGTCTGTCGATCAGCCACGACCGTGGATGTTTCAGCTATGCAGGAAACAACTTCATGGGCAGTTGAAGCGAAACTGATGTTTGTTTTGAAACTGTACAGAAGTTGTGACGCTTTATTATTATTTTTAAGCCCTGTACATACTTGGAAACATTGTTTGGAAACAATGTTTGGAAACGGTTTCCAAACAGTTTGGAAACTGTTTCCGAAAACTTGATTCCAAACAGTTTGGAAACAGTTTTCAAACTGTTTGGAAACAGTTTGGTAAATTATTTTGTAAACTGCTTCCAAACAATGTTTCCTGTCCACACCTCAGTTGTCGTCATGCCTGTGATGAGTGTAGAGGTTGCTGCAGCAGCGTCTGCATTTTACTTCTGGCACTTTTGATAAAGTCAAGGAGGTCAAGAAAAAGAGAAAGATATGGGTGAGGAAATTTTTAGAAATAGGACCATATGGTGATTTGCTTTTGGCGGAACTGAAATTAGATGGTGGAGGTTTCACCAATTTTGTTCGGATGTGCTCAAGTGACTTTGAACTACTTTTAACGGATTGTGGCTCCCAGTATATCTCGAAAGGATACAAAATACAGAAAGGCTATTACACCCGACATGAGACTGGCTATTATACTGAGGTATCTTGCAAGTGGAGATTCCTTTACAAGCCTCATGTACACCTTCAGGATATCGAAAGTTTATCAGCTATCCCCGTCAAGGCATCCATCTTTTTAATTCTATTTTTGTAATCCACATTTGTTACATCCCACAATGTTGGGGATGAATGCAGCAATTCAATTAGTTCTAGAGTTTTCTCGGCAGACCACATGGTGTTATCACTGCAAGTCTCGAGTAGGTACTAATTCATCGTCGCCTCGGCCGCACACACACACACACACACACGCAGTGTTTCCCCATTCTGATGGGAAACAGTAATTCGTGAAATGGTGTTTGAAATGGTTTGCAACAGTTTGAACAGTTTCCAAACTGTTTGGAAAACAGTTTGTAAGCAGTTTGGAAACATTGTTTGCATACAGTTTGGAAACAGTTTCCAAACTGTTTGGAAACCGTTTCCAAGCTGTTTGGAAATCGTTTCCAAACATTGTTTCCAAACAATGTTTCCAAGTGTGTACAGGGCTTTAGAAGTATTTAGAGGTATTTTATAGTTGTGCGAATACATACACACACACACACACACACACACACACACACACACACACATATATATATATATATACTGTATATCTATCTATCTATCCATATATGTATATATATATAAATATATATTGCAATAACCGCAATCGATATCTACGCATTTTGGATACACTTGCCATTACGAAGCCCAACATCCGGAGTGATCAGGTGGATAATGTTACCTCGTTCGGATATTCTGGACGCTGGTTCAAACCTTGCCCGGGCGTTAGAATATCTACATTTGATTCTTCACCCTTATCCTTCGTAGTGATAATCGTATCCAAAAATGTGAAGAATTCGAGAAGTTAAGAGAGCATTGTGGTAATTACAATTTCGTTGTATTAGTATATGTATATATACATATGTGTGTATACATTTAAATATATTATATATATATATATATATATATATATATATATATATATATATATATATATATATATATATATATATATATATATAATTTGAATTCTGCCCGTGATTGAGTTTTCGAGCGGCGGTGATGAAAGTCCCCAGATATGATCTGGAGTGTATCTTGATGTTAGTGATTTCCTTGATGTTCATGAGTTTATCACTCTTACTTTTGATATTGGAATTATAACATCAGTGTTGCTTTTCGTTCTCTTTTGAGATTAGCGAAACATATGGTTTGGTGTTATTCATGTCTTCAAGTTGACAGGTGATGATGAATTGATTTTAGTTTTTTTTTTTTTTTTTTTTTTTGTTCTGTGCAAAATTGAGATTTGTTAAAATCTACTGACCCCCGTCCGGGGGTAGTGCCGTCAGTGTGCCTCATGCGGTGCACTGTAGGCATTACTTAAGGTTCTTTACGGCGTGCCTTCGGCCCCTAGCAGCAACCACTTTCGTTCCTCTTACTGTACCTCCTTTCATATTCTCTTTCTTCCATCTTACTTTCCAACCTCTCCTAACAATTGATTCGATTCATAGCGCAACTGCGAGGTTTTCCTCCTGTTACACCTTTCAAACCTTTTACTGTCAGTTTCAGTGCTGAATAACCTCATAGGTCCCAGTGCTTGGCCTTTGGCCTAAATTCTATATTCAATTCAATTCAGTTCAAAATCCACTGACACGGCATTGTATACCAACAGTAGTGGCTGGACATGAGAACAATCAGAATGATAGAGTACAGAAGATTGCTGGGCCTTGAACCAGCCTGACTACCTCATCTCTTGAAAAAGGGTCTCAGTTAGGACCTGAAAGTACTCGAGATCAAAGTAATATGTAAATATTTACCAGTAAACAAGCTATACACAAGAATCTTGCGGGTTTCTCTTTCCATCTTCAGAAGAAAACTGAAAGAAATTTTTTGTTTGGTTCATTATTATCATTATTACCATTTGTTAAAATTCGGAGAGTACATTTAATAGTTGCATCATTGTTGTAGCTGACATTGTTGTGTGTTGCAATTCGTATCGCAATGCAGAGAGTGTTGGATTGTCTAGTGAGTGAAGGTCGAAAGGCTGGTTTGGTTATAAATAGTGGAAAAACTGAAATCATGAATATGAATATTGAAAATACACAGGATTGTCTAATTGAAGGCTAAGTTTAAATATTTAGGTACTTATTTAAATAAGAATGGCTCTCTGAGCACAGAATTTATGTAAAGATTAAAAAAGGCTCACCAGGCAATGGGAATGCTTAAAAATATATTTGGAATAATAGCAATTTTTCTGTGCATACAAAAATCAAAATTTATAAGGTAATGGTTAGGAGCATTTTTATTTTTGGGCATGAGTCATGGTGTAGTTATGTGACTTTGGATAATAAATTCTTAGCATTTGTAAATAAAGGGCTTAGAAGAATATATGTTACAATTCGTATTGCAATGTGGTGGTATATATATATATAATGTGTGTATATATAATACACATACATACATACATACATATATATATATATATATATATATATATATATATATATATATATATATACTTATATATATCTTAGCATTGCATTCTCTTTTCCTCAGATTGTTGTATTTGTCGATAATACTTCCCTTCGAAGAAATCATCGTAATTCATTCCTTAAAATACATGTCTGTTCTTTGAAAAATCGCCTTTAGAAATAACATAATGAATAACATCTCATATCATCACTCATACAAACAGAAGACAACGTGCATTATTCGAAAGAGAAACAGACGAACAAGCAAACAGCAGATGTACGGAAATGGCACAAAGCGTCGAGGAGCAGAAACCTAAATCTAACACTTAAGGGGAATTAATCACGCTTACTTAGCCCAAACAATTGGTGATAAAGCTACCTTTTATCTCAGCCCCGCGTTTAGGGATATCAAGGGCCTCTGAACTGCGGAAAGGTCAGGGTCCTGAGGATGCTGTTGCAAGGTCCCTTTCCAGCGGCGTCTCGCGTTGCAGGTAATGGTCGGAAGCTTTGCGTCGTCGTTCTTTGAAGGGGTCGTTATAGTGTCATTGTTTGTCCACTCGGGATTGGGGAGTATTTTACGCTCGACGCAAACTTACACACAGACACACATACTGTATATGTATATATATGTATACAAATATGTATATATTATATATGTATACATATACATACATTTATAAATATACATATATACATATACACACACACATATATATATATATGTATGTATTTATATCACTGAATTTATGAAATCATTTATAAAGCTGACAACATTGTATTTCATGTACTGTAGATCGGACGTGTAGTGCACCAGTGTACCACAGCATCAGTCGAAAAATACGGGGGGCGGGGGCGACAAGTATGGCTTTTGTCTGTAAATTTGGTGGAAGAAAGCGAGATGCAATATATAGTTCTCGTTCATGGTTCCCTAGGCGGGAAGTAATTGCTTTGGAAGATACAGTGAATTATTTGTAGAAGCAGTTTTTTTTTTTTTTTTTTAACTAAGAAAGAGTTTCGCTCATTATTATTAATTTCCTAAGTGACGGACGGTATAGGACACTTCTCAAGACGTTCACAAGCATTATGGAGGCTCATATGAAACTCAAGAAGTTTGTTAAGAATTTAGTGCAACTGCATTCAGTCGCGATCCACACCCTATAGATACAAGTTTTTCGAAACCTGTGACGTGGTTTTCTGAGGAATGTCAAACCTATCATTCGTGTCAGATAATGAAAGACGACAGAATTTTAATTTTTAAAAGTTGGAGGAATTTTAAAGATGTATTAAGAAAACGGCAAGAAATCTCGACAAATCGTAAGATTGAATCAAAACTTCTTTTGACTCATACGATCTGTTTTAATCTCATTTAAATCTTTTATTTCAAGTGAGAGATAAAGGAGGAACATTTTTACTGGGTAGAAGAGAAAAAAAGATTTTTTTTTTCAGAGTTCATCCACCAGTATTTAAACGAAAAGATTGTTAGTGAGATGAAGAAAAATTATTTTGGCGAAGAACAAAAATTTCAGGGATATCCTGAGATCCTTTTGTCGAGAAACCGAATTAGCGAATAGAAAGGCTCATTATTCCTCCATTCCTTAGACGTTAATTTGCGGACGCCACCTTAAGATAGAGAAGACTATGTATGTATCCTCCTGGATTTATTACGGATCTTTCCTAGACAGTGGCCCCAAGGATTTTAGCCCGGTATGTATCCACCTTTGCGGCGTAAAAAACATAAACGAAAGACTGTAAATATCATAAAGATAATGACTCCAAAGAAATATTAGTCATAGATAACGACCTCCGATCTTTGCTGGGGTCACTATCTAGGAAAGATCCTTTATTTCGAAAGAAGGCAAACTAATTTTGTCATGGGAGTTGGCATTGCTATAAATATTGGAGTTGCCTGTCATTCTCAGAGGTAATCGCGGATTCGTGATAACTAGATAACCATCGTCGGCCTGGTTTGACTGGCTGCTAGAAAACATGTCATTCCGTAAACTTCGGTATAGTAGACTCTTGTAGAGTATATGTGCACACAGATATACACGAAAAGACGCATACTGGGATGCTTGTCCGCATATACAAATGAACATACGTGCCTCAGTATATGCAGAAATAGCTAATAATTCTCCATATGTGTAGCAAGTGGTTGTGTAAATAAATGGATTAATGAGAGTGCTATTATATAGCGTATTCACTCGAAAATGAAGTAAGAGGGCGGAAGATATTTTTGCAAACTTACGAACAAGATATAAACATCGAATGTGAATTTTATCTAAGCATGTGAGTATGTCAGAGATGAGAAAAAATGACTGTCGATTCTTTTATTTCTTGGAGTGGACTCTAAGATAAACCAATATTTAACAATCCGAAGTATAATATTGCTGTTAAGTAAGGCGTGATAACACATTTGCATGTAACAGCAAAGTCTTTTTGCATGTTTTTTTCACAGATGATAACATTATGCATATTTATGCATGACTGTTACACTACTTGGATGTGAAAGCGCTTTTGCTTTTATCAGCATCAAGATTCTGAACTAATAGAAAATTCAACGCAGATCTCCCATCTGATTACTGTTAAGAATTTAGTGTTATTTTTGGATAATTGTGGATTTTTCCCTTTAGACTCTTATCTTAGCCTTTTTCTGTTTTGTTAGAACTTGACTAGAATTTATGCTGGCAAATTTGCAGTTTTTTTCTGAGCTCCAAGAAGTTGTGAATGGGTATAACCCACCAAATACGTTGGCAAGCTCTTCCATTCTCTTATTGGCTCCAAGTGTATATACATCCAGCCCCTTTGCGTGTCTCGAGGCAAATGTCAGCGTTTCTGACAGCTTTTATTTTCCAGGCGTCCACCCGACTCTCGTTTTTAAAAGCTGGCCTGTGGGCATTCCGAGAGGCCAGTTCAATAAACATAAGAAACAAGAGCTTGAGACTCTCTAGCGACAGAGAGTTTCAGAGAATAAACACCGAGAAGAGCAGAAGGAAGAGGGAGTCACATCCTGCCACTACTATGCATCAGATACCAAAGAAGAAGAATAAGGGAGAGAGGGAGGGGAGGAATCGATGGAGGCGTGGGGAGGAGGTGGAGGAGGATATTCGCCAAACCCCAACCACCTCCAGCAGAAATTAAGATGGACGCTGAGCCTTTGGGACAACAAATTACAACAATCTGGAGAGAGACTGTAAGATGACAGGAGAACACTGCACCGAAACTTCTCCCTCTAGTGTTTATTCGAAGATCTTGGCGGATATGGACTCCGGCATGGAGAGGACGTCTGAGGTGGCCAACAACAACTCCCAACGCAAAAAAAATCCCATGCCTCAAATTTTTGTGCGTGTGTCTGCGTTTTTTTTGTTCGTGCATGTATTCTTAGTTAGTTGTTCACAGGAGGGTCTGATCTTCCCAAGCTCGTTGAAGGTAAAAGGCAAAATCTTACAGCGAAGTCTGTGACTGAACACAAAAAGACTGCTTTTTCCGTAATGAAAAACGTGATTTTCTTGTTTAACAAAAATCGTGCATCAAGGGTTTTGATACTGCTAGGGCCAATTTTTCTTTCCGATAAACTAGGAAACTTTGATCGTATCAGCGATTGCCATATCGACTACAAAAGTGGCAGCCACTTCTTACATGATAATAAGGACAACAATGCTACGGTATAAATATTCCCCATTGAGAAATTGTACATATACACACACACACACACACATATATATATATACATATATATATATATATATATATATATATATATATATATATATATATATATATATATATATATATATATATATATATATATATATATATATATATATATATATATATATATATATATAGATAGATATATATATATATATATATATATATATATATATATATATATATATATATATATATATATATATATATATATATATATATATATATATATATATATATATATATATATATATATATATATATATATATATATATGAGAGAGAGAGAGAGAGAGAGAGAAGGAGAACAACAAAGAAAAAGATACATTAACAGATGATAGCAAAGAGAAATTTAAATAATTTTCCTTCAACGATTTCCGTTAGAAAACTTGAAGTATGAAAACCGAAATAACTTAACGTCATGATTTTATTTCGCTCAAACTCAACATTTTTCATCCAAAACTGTTTCTGAAGTGTTCAATAATTTTCTCAAAATAGACGCAATGATTATATGATTTAGACGATTAAATGTTGGTTTTTTTTGTTTTCTGTAAAAGAAAACAATTGAGATGGCTATTTGTCTGTCTGTCCGGCCGCATATCTTCAAAAACTACTGAGGCTAGAGGGCTGCAAATTGGTATGTTTATCCTCCACCATCTAGTCATCAAACATACCAAATTGCAGCCCTCTAACCTCAGTAGTTTTTATTTTAAGGTTAATAAAGTTAACCATGATCGTGCATCTGGCAACAACACAGGACACCACCGGGCCATGGCTGAAAGTTTCATGGGCTGCTGCTGAGAGTTTCATGGGCCGTGGCTGAGAGTTTCATACAGCATTATACGCTGTACAGAAAACTCGATTGCGCCGAAGAAACTTCGGCGCATATTTTACTTGTTTTTTATTACAACAACTGGATACAAAGTTATGGAGATATGAGGAAGATTTCGAATTGCAACAAAACCTGGAGAAGTTGCGCTTGCTGGAGTTCGAATAGGTTGTGTCTGAATAACAACATAGCATAAGGATATGCAATGCCTACGCAACAAGAACAATCAAATAGAAAAATTTTTTTTGAGATAATTTACGATAAAACGAATGAGGTTAATAAACTGTCACAAGAATAAACACTAGGAAAGATGAGTGCAATACGGACAAGACGCAGTTTTGGGAAAATTATAATAAAGCTTGAAAAGGCACATTATACTGTTATTTCAAATATGTGTAAAATTTTTTAGTAAAAGAAAAAAAGATACCAGTCTACCAACAAAATTCAGAAATAAGTAGAAGACATACCCTTAGTGGATTACGTAACATACAGAAAGTGAATTCACCTGTATGCTTTCTAGAAGACACCCCTCTAGGTTGGTTGGGAAGATCCCTAAGTATACAACATGCCTCTTATTCCTTTTAGAGGACTACCTCACTTTGGTAACGGAAAAGGGCTGTCATAAGGCCTGCTTATCCTCAACAAACTAAATATAAGAAATGCTACCATGATTATAGAAATAGATTTATGTACCGTATTGATAAAAAAAAATGTGTTCTGTGTATCTTCACAAAATCTACGCACTTTCGACGCGCAGTTTCTACATAACTTTTTTTTTACGAATTTCCTTTCCTTTATACACTTCATGAGTTATTGTGCACCCCACGTGCGGTGCACTGTAGGCATTACTTAAGTTTTTTTTGCAGCGTCCCTTCGGCCCCTAGCTGCTACCCCTTTCATTCCTTTTACTGTACCTCCGTTCGTGTTCTTTCTTCCATCTTACTTTCCATCCTCTTCTAATAATTGTTTCCTAGTGCAACTGCTTTGAGGTTTTCCTCTTTTTACACCTTTTTAACCTTTTACTCTCAATTTCCCTTACAGCGCTGAATGACCTCATAGGTACCAGCTCTTGGCTTTCTGCCTAAATTGTATATTCTAATCTTTGAATGAGTTATTACTATAAATCGACGAGACAGCATAGCATGCATGAAAACTCTTGAAATTTTGCTTGTGCAGTTTAGCCGTTTTAAAAGAATGTATAAATAATAGAAGACTGATATCGTCGATACCTTGGTAATACCCAAATAAAAAAAAAAGTATCGTGATTTTCCGTGTGCAGTCTGCGAGTGGAGCCATTTTCATAATGTTCTCTAAGGTGTTGGTAGATGTATAAATGAACGCCTCAGAGGGGCTTGTGGTTATAGTTGTCTATAGTTAACAAATATTGATAATATTTGTTCATGATTATATATATATATATATATATATATATATATATATATATATAAATTATGTGTACGTATATAAATATATATATATATATATATATATATATATATATATATATGTATGTATGTATATATACGTATATAAATATAAATTATTTATATATATATATATATATATATATATATATATATATATATATATATATATATATATATATATATATATATATAGTATGTGTTTTTGTCAGTGCATTGTAAACGTAATTGACAAATTATAAGAATGTATAATGAAATAGGACTCCATTGTAGATGAAACAGTATAGGCATATGGACATGGTATTTCTCCTTATTATTCTATTATATTACTGTTGTTTACTGTAATGACCCAGTAAATAGGCATTAGCATACCCTCTTTTCACAAACTGCCTCTTACACTTCACAATTTTTCTGGAGAGAGAGAGAGAGAGAGAGAGAGAGAGAGAGAGAGAGAGAGAGAGAGAGAGAGAGAGAGAGAGAGAACGTGTTCGAGTGAGTGTCTGGGATCTCGTGACGTCTTCCTCATGGCTGTTCGGACTCATATCAAATATTTGCCAGGAAACTTTTATTTCGCCATCTTGTCCGGAAATATTCCGGTGCATTTAAGCGTCCAGTATTTATTCACTACTTATCCCTAACTATTTTTATCCATTTGCTGCTTAATCCGGGGTAACGTCTGGTGAATTTATTTTATCTTCGTTTCTTTTGCTATGACCTTTTAGAATCTTTGAGGGTAGGATAGAGGACATGCGCACATACACAAACACACACACACACACTCACACACACACACACACACACACATATATATATATATATATATATATATATATATATATATATATATATATATATATATATATATATATATATATAATGCATATATATATGTACAGTATATACAGTATATATATAAGTATGTATATATATGTATGTATGTATATATATATATATATATATATATATATATATATTTTATATATATACATATATGGTTCTTTCCCATAAAATTAAACTATTCAGTGAAGAATATTGTATTGGTAAAATCCCAAGTAAAAAAAATAATACAAAAAACAATATTGTAACCGAAGATGTTCCGTTACATGGAACTAAAAATGGTTCCTTTTCGAATTAAAGGAACGCTGTCAACTCGAACACTTTTATTATTAAGAGCTGAAAATCGAAGTGACAAGTATAAACGACTGGAGAGTCGGCTGAAAGAAGCAAAATGGTGCCTTTCCCAGGGTGACTGCTTCATTCCTCCTCTCTCTCTCTCTCTCTCTCTCTCTCTCTCTCTCTCTCTCTCTCTTGTATGTTGTAGGATTTTACATGTGTGATGTCTGTGTTGTTATTATGTTGTAAGTAAAAATTGTATTACACAGAGAGGCTGGAAAACCTCTCTCTCTCTCTCTCTCTCTCTCTCTCTCTCTCTCTCTCTCTCTCTCTCTCACTATGTTGCAGGATTGTTAGATGTGTAATTTCTTTGTTGTAATTATGTTGTATGTAATTGTATTACCCAGGAGGCTGGAAAGCTCTCTCTCTCTCTCTCTCTCTCTCTCACTGTTGTAGGATTGTTAGATGTATCATATCTATGTTGTTATTATGATGTAAGCAACAGTTGTATTACACAGGGAGGCTAGAAAGCACCAAACTCAGCTTCATGAATAGATTCAGCAATTAAGCTGCTCTGGAAATTATTAGGATCTTATTAATAAGTAAATATTTTACTAGAAAGTATTGAAACGATTTTCGTTACATCTGCTAAAACTGAACTGAATAAACTCATAATAATAAGGATAGTTCATACCCAGCAATCCCATCTTGTTATTTTTAATTTTGTCTACCTCTAACTTGTAGGTAATAACTTGAAGGTTATTGTCAGTATACATAATCAGCGCAGTGAAATATCCTAACAATGATTTTTAACCGAAATTATCGGCTTTTTAATGATGTCATCTCACCCCATTCAGAATTGCTTGAGTTTCTGTAACCCCATCCATCCATCAACTGATATGCGGGTGCCTTTCACATGAGGTCATTTTTAGTTTTCTGTAAAAGAAAACTATTGTGCCGTCTTTGTCTATCACTCCGCACTTTTTTCTGTCCGCCCTCAGATCTTAAAAGCTACTGAGGCTGGAGGGCTGCAAATTGGTATGTTGATCATCCACCCTCCAATCATCAAACATACCAAATTGCAGCCCTCTAGCCTCAGTAGTTTTTCATTTTATTTAAGGTTAAAGTTAGCCATAAACGTGCTTCTGGCAACGATATAGGATAGGCCACCACAGTGGCGTGGTAAGCTTCATGGGCCGCGGGCCATACAGCATTCTACCGAGACCACCGAAAGGTAGATCTATTTTCGGTGGCCTTGATTATACGCCATATCGGCTGTACAGAAAACTCGATTCTTCCGAAGAAACTTCGACGCATTGTTTACTCTTTTTATGGTTATCAATGCTGAGGTTTTTACTAAGACATTACAAATGACTGTTCCTTGCATGTTTTTTACCGAACAACTTAGCCGGTTGCTTGGACTAAAGTATACCTTAGTTTTACCAGACCACTGAGCTGATTAATAGCTTTCCTAGGGCTGGCCCGAAGGATTAGACTTATTTTACGTGGCTAAGAACCAATTGGTTACTTAGCAACGGGACCTACAGCTTAGTGTGGAATCCGAACCACATTATAGCGAGAAATGAATTTCTATCACCAGAAATAAATTCCTCTAACTCTTCATCAGCCGGCCGGGGAATTGAACTCTGGCCCATCGAGTGACAGTCCGCAGCTCTACCGACTCGCCCAACGAAGAGCTGTTGCTTGGACTAGTGCGATAAGCCGGGCAAGCATGTGCATCAAATTTCAGTGTCGTTACATGGATACATGGATACGGGTTTCATTTTCTCATCGTTTGATAAACATGTCTTGGATATACAGCCAAAAGCAGGCTTGATAATTATTGGCGAATAGGTCACTACACCGAGCTTCTGTATCTGGGCTTTAGCGAGCCTCTCAAATACAGAAACTCACCTTAGGAGTACAGAGTTTGTGGGTTTATAGAGATCGTCGTCTTTTGTAATGTCGCATCTCTCACGCTAATGTTTTTTTTTATTGTATTACATTACTGTGTTTACTAATACGATTGCTTCTTATTATTATTATCTTTAATATTATCATTGAGATTTGCTTTTTTCACTTTTTCGTGTTTAGTCCTCTGGACCCGACTTCTGTATTCCAACTAAGGTCCCCAGCAGGAATTTAGTTTGTAGGCAATCTGTTTTTAATTACTGTAATTTTTTTAATATGCTTTTTGTTAATGTGTTTACTATTATTCTCAATGATAATACTTTCAGTGCCAATAATATAAATACTATTTTTTTACTATTACTACCTCAGCAACTGTGTGAATTTTGCCAATATCATTTTTATCACTTTAACTCCTGTATCTAGCTTGTTTGTTTCTATTGTAAAGCATCTGCATTGTATATTCCATGTATATGTCCTCGTGCTGAAAACAAAGATTATTATTATTATTATTATTATTATTATTATTATTATTATTATTATTATTATTATTATTATTATTATTATTATAAGCGACTTCATACAAACACCGACTACTAAATACCGCATATTTTTAGTCATTTACGAACTATGAAAGTTGTACGTCCTGTCCCGTCTGACTTGCTTGTAACACAAGCGTATTTCGGAACGTATATTTAGAGTTCATGTTTAGCAATAAAACTATATAGTTAATTGTTAGGAAAACTTATGGTCATCACTCTTTCCTTTAAGGTCAAAAAATGAGGTTGTAACACCAACAGAAGCGAAATTACCAAAATCGAGCACAAAACAGTTTTATCCAAATATCGTTTTTCAGAAACTGTTGGCCCAATAGCTTAGAATTGGCAAGTACCCGACCTGTATATAATCATGAAAAGGAAACGTTTAGATAGAAAATAGCCTCCCGATTCAAAATTACGAGTGTCCAGTATTTTTTAACTGAATTTTTATGGATTTTCCATGTCGAGAGCTTTTGGTTTCTAAGAAATAAGAAAAACCAAATGCGACCGAGGGGGTTTGTTGGGGTTGGGGGCGGGGGGAGATGGGAGGCGGAATTCACCCAGAAAAATAGTCCAGTTGTGTTTAATTTTGTACATTTTGATTGGCCATATTTTTTGAACCGTTTGAGTTACAGCAGTATAATTTTGCAGGCTAAATTTCATGGTGATAGGTATATACTGCACATAAAATATGAAGTTTCCGGAAGAAGATAATGGGTGTGGCATAAAAACCGAAAACTTTTTGTTTTGAACTTATATATAATAAAGCACATAGAAAGCTGATTTCCGACTTTAACTTTTTCAATTTTTATGTGGGTTTAGCAGTTCTTTTGCTGTAATTGCTGCTCACGTTTGCTTATAATCTACAAGTATGTTTATATATATATATATATATATATATATATATATATATATATATATATATATATATATATATATATATATATATATAATGTGTGTGAAATATTTTGTTAAAACAGAATTCCATCAAATATAAAGGAACCCATACAAACGCCAAAATGTGGAAAATAAAGGCTATATATGAGACCTAACTGTCTCTCTCCGCATGAAAATATTTGCCTGAGGAGAGAGACAGTTTGGTCTCTGAAATATAGCCTTTATTTTCCATATTTTGGCGTTTGTATGGGCTCCTTATATTTGATATATATATATATATATATTTCACACAGTATATATATATATATTATATATATGTATATACATATATATATATACATATATACATATATATATATGTGTGTATATATATATATATATATATATATATATATATATATATATATATATATATATATATATATATATATATATAAATATAAGAGGTACCATTACATCATCAGAAATTCTTCTCCACATCACACTCAGAGATTTGGGAATAAAACCAAAATGTTCTTAATTTAATCAATGTTTCATCTCATGATATGACCTTAAAGTACAGAAACAGAAAAATCAAGCGGCTTTTTCATAAATGAAAACATACGAATGATATCCCTACTTGCTACCGAAATGTTTTCACAGTAATTCGTGTGTGTGTGTGTGAGAGAGAGAGAGAGAGAGAGAGAGAGAGAGAGAGAGAGAGAGAGAGAGAGATATATATTTGTGCGTGATATGTTTTTGCGAGTCAGAGAGAAAGCCAGACAGACCAACAGACGCAATGTCTGTTCGTGTGTGTTTTTGTGTATGTTAGAGAGAGAGAGAGAGAGAGAGAGAGAGAGAGAGAGAGAGAGAGAGAGAGAGAGAGAGATATATATATTTGTGCGTGATTTTATGTTTTTGCGAGTCAGAGAGAAAGCCTGACAGACCAACAGACGCAATGCCTGTTCGTGTGTATGTTTTTGTGTATGAGAGAGAGAGAGAGAGAGAGAGAGAGAGAGAACATGTTGTCCAACAGGAATCGTCTAATGTCCGTAACTTGTCAGGGGCTTCAGAATTTCCCGTCCGCGCCTGACGTTTAAGTTGTAAAATATTAGAGAGCGGGAGAGAGAGAGAGTATGGGTTAAGGATGAGAAGTAGCTTCTCGCCAACACCGCAGCTATAAATATTTGAAACCCGTCTAGTCATGGTAGGTAATTGTGATTCCATGAGGATCCGAACCTATTGAAAGGGTATTAAAATCTCTATCTAAACACTTTTGTGAGACGTGATTTTTCATACTTAGCCGCTCCATTGAAGGTATTGAACTGGGATACCTGGGTCTCCTGGCATGAAAGTGGAGGGGGGCAGGGGGAGGAGGAGGAGGGGGATTTGTCAAACCCCCTACCCAGAAAACGTTTACAAATGAGATCCATTATTCACATTTCACTTGGAACCCCCCTTCAGTTATCGTCCGCGTTGATGGCCTTGTTTACAATAGATCGCTCTTGCGTTCTCGATACCTCGTTTCTGTTATTGTTTCTTTTATGCTTTTCTCTCTCTCCTCCTTCGATTGCCACCGATTCTCGCCTTTGATGCTTTCTGTCTGCTTCTGAAAATCAGTTCGAGGGATTTCGACGTCGGTGTCAGTTCTTCGAAGATGGACCAATTATGCGAAACCTCTTCTAAGGCCACAGTGAACTAGCGCTGTTCTTTATCAAGGGTACAGATGGGTGTAAGCTGTGGATCAACGTTCTTTTATTCAGCTCAAGGTTGTTTCCATTGGCTCTGTTAGTCTAGCTTAGATTTATATCTGGTTGTAGTAATTTTCTAAATAGGAGTAACAGAAACCTTGTATTATTAATGTATCAAATCTGACTGTGTCGCAGATTATTTACATAGATAGATATATGCCCCCAAACGCCCCTCTCTCTCTCTCTCTCTCTCTCTCTCTCTCTCTCAAACAATTAAGCCGTTTATAATTTTGAGCGATGTTTTTTTTATAATCCAAATAATTACTGAATGTTTTAAAAAATTTCTTAGGATAAATCATGTCGTTAACCCCTTCCATGAACATTATCTTGAAATGCGATCACTGGGATTCATTACATTTGATGGAGTGCCTATTGTCGTTATCATTTTGGACATCTCCCCCTTAAACACCCACTCCGCCTAACGCTTCTCCCTCCACCTTGCCTCCCTCCCTCCCCCTTTGCTTGTATGTAATCCTTGTATCGATATACTCTGCCTGTGACAATAGGATCTAATTAATTGAAACTAATTCTCTGCGGGATAGACAGGTGAATATAAGGAATGGCCGGTACCGTTGGGAGGAATTAGGTTAATCTCGGTATTATTCTCTTAATATCGTTTTGTTAGAGTTCGTGCTTTATTCAGCTCTGTATTTTTTCTTTTTAGTCATTCGAATCAAGTACATTTGCTCTCTCTCTCTCTCTCTCTCTCTCTCTCTCTCTCTCTCTCTCTCAACACTTTGCATATATTATGCGACTGGTACAAGATTTTTTTTTGTTTTTGCCCCAACCCTTGCAACGATGCTGATCAGTATAGTTCAAGTGTTAATAGTAATAATGGGAAATTATTTCTAATTTTATTTTTATTTGTTTTTTATGCATTTATTTGTATTTGTTATCAACTGATTATGGATTTATTATTTACCATTGTGTTTTGTAAATTTACTTCTACTTATTTGTTTCTGTTATATTCAAGTGTGCGTATTCAGTTCTACGGAGGCACGTTCGATAGTTTTTGCCTTAATAATATATATTCACATTTATCTCTGTATACGTTTTTTTAATTCCAACATAGCGTCAGAGCCGAAAGGAATAACAATGACGGTGGAATACTTTATGGCAACACCAGTGACTGGAAATTACATAGGACCAGACTGAAGGACAGCGGGAAACAGACTCAAGGCTATACAATACATTTTAAACGTTAGTGTGTAAATGTAGAGAAACATAATATTGAGAGCTCTTGATTGAATTTCAGCACTAAATCTAATTGAATAGTTTAGATCAGTGGAAGGCTAGTAAGCTATTGCCTTATTTAATCACACCATTGGCCTTTGAACCTTATTGTGACCCACTGCTGCTTACACCAAACTCAAGGTTTGGTGCGGGCAAGTAAAACAACTTGCTGGAGACCTCGAACTGATCTGGTATCAGATTCCACTATTCTACCGATGTAGAAACTGGAGGCTTCTTATTCTTATACCCTTATGGAAAAGGGTATAAGGATAAAATTTAGGTTAAAGACTGTAAACCTTCAAGCCTTGGTTATGGAACAATACTCGGTCAAAAATATAGACATTTTTCGAAATTCAAGAGCACAAGGCTTTACTTTGGGAACCATGTCATGACAGTAACTTAGAGCAGATCATAGTATACTTTCAAGACGATGTCAAGATTCGATTCAGGCCCAACTCAAGACTAAAGATTCTAATTACAATCAGGTTTGAGTTTTGCAGGCCTAAATCAGTTTAATATTGGGGTAAAGTTTATCATATTTTAAGACATATGCCAGCGATAGTTTTTGGGACCTAATTTAGACTGCAAAATATAACAACATTAGCCATAACATCACGGCTCTATAATACTGCTGTTGCTCTTCTGTTGGGAATCTACTACTGCTGCTAACTGTTGGAGTCCACACTATTATTGCTTTGATGTTTGGATTCACCATTACTATTGCTTTGTTGTAAGGAATCCACTATTCTTGCTGTGTTGTTGGGTATCCATGCTACTATTGCTCTGCTGTTGTGAGTCATTACCACTATTGTGCTTCAGTTTGGATTCACCACTACTTTTGCTCTTCTGTTCGGAATCTCTATTATTGCTTTGATGTTGGGAGTCCACACTGCTATTGCTTTGTTGTTGGGAGTCATCACTGCTGTTGCTCACTACTGTTGTTCTGCTGTTGGGTATCCACGGCACTAATGGTCTGCTGTTGGGAATTATCGCTATTATTGGTCTCTTAAGGCACTGCTTTTAGGATTTCACACTAATATTGGTCTGATGATGAGGGTCCACACTTACGTTGCTTTGCTGTTGTGGGTAACTACTACTGTTGCTCCAATGTTGGGAGTTCTCATTGCTTTGCTTTGCTTTTGGAAGTCCACACTACTATTGTTTTGCTGTTGGGAGCCCACAATACTATTGCTGTTCTATCAGCACAATTATTGCTGTGCTGTTAAGAGTCCACATAACTTAATCTGCTGTTGGGAGTCCACTCTACTAATGTTCTGCTTTTAAGAGTCCACACTATTATTGCTCTGCTATTTTGGATTGACACCACTGCTGCTCTGCTGTTGGAAGTGCTCAACACTATTGCTTCAGTGTAACTACTAATGCTGTGGTACTGGGCGTCTACACTATTATTTCTCTGCTGTTGGGACCCTACATTACTTTACTGTTGGGAGTTCACAAGACTGCTGTTCTGCTGTTGGGATGCTCACCACTATTCCTATAAGGTTGGGAGTACACACTGCTATAGCTTTATTGTTGGAAGTCAACATTAGTAATGCTTTGAGGTAGTGAGTTTATACTACAATTGCTGTGCTCTGGCAATCACCATTGTTATTACTGTACTTTTACAGTACATGTCTAGACTACTGTTGCTGAGCTGTTATAAGTGCACACAACCATTGGTCTGCTGTTGGGAACCACATAACTGTACATCTGTTTATTAGAGTCCATGCTACTATTGCTGTACTGTTGGCAGTCTAGACTAATATTGCTCAGTGGTGTGAAGCTCACTCTACTGTTACTTTACTATTAGGAGTTATCATTATTATTGCTCTGATTTAGGAATCCATACTACAACTGCTATGCCTTGCAAATTCACGCTACTATTCGTCAGCTTTTAGGGGACCTCATTGCTATTGCTTTGTTGTTGTTGAAGTCCATGCATCTAATGCACTGCCACTCGGAGTCCACTCTACTTTTGCTCTAAGATTGGGAGTCATCACTACTATTGTAAAGCTGTTGGGGGTCTACACTACTGTTGCTGTGCTGTTGAGAGTTCACACTACTGTTGCTGTACTGTTGGAAACTCACCCAACAATTGCTCTGCTTCTGGGAGTCCACGAGACTATTGCTGTGCTCTTGGGAGACTCATTACCATTGCTGTGTTATTGGGAGCCTTCACTAATAATGCTTTGCTGCTGGAAACATGCCCTTACAATATTGCTGTACTTTTAGAAGTCCATACTGCTATTGTTTTTCTGTTTAGAGACAAGACTATTATTGCATTGTTGCTGGGAATCCACGCTACTATTGCTCTGCTGTTGTGAGTCCTCACAACTATTGCTTTACTGTTGGGAGTACTCTCTACTAGTGTTGTACTGTTTGGAGCCCTAACTACCACTGCTGGGTGGTTGGGAGTCCACACTGCTATTGCCCCACTGTTGCTCCTTTGTTTGGAGTCGTCATTGTTCTTGTATAGTTTAGAGTCCCCACTATTTTGCTCTTCTGCTGGAAGTGTAGACCATTATAACCCACCTGTTGGAAATCCTCATTACCATTGCTGTGCTGTTTGGAGTCCACACTACTGGTAATGTGTTTTTTGGAGTCCTCACTGCTGATGCTGTCCTTTTTTAGAGTCCACGCCACTGTTGTTGTGTTCTTGGAGTTCTCACTACTGTTCTTCTGCTGTAGCAGTCAGCATTACTATTGCTCCACTGTTAGGTGCTTACAACACTATTGCTTTGCTTTTGGGAATCCTTGCTATTAGGATCCCTCATTACTATTGCTTTGCTGATGGGGGTCCACCACAATTCGTCTGTTGCTGAAAGTCTAAACTAGTATTGCGTTGTTGCCGGTATCCCACACTACAATTGGTATGCTGTTGGCAATCCTCACTACTATTGCTATACTGTTGGGAGTCCACACTACTAATCCTTTGCTGTTAGGAGTATACACTTTTAATGACTGTTAACTTCTTCCTTTTCCTTTGTAGTTAAATGGTCAATGTTTTTTTTATTGGTTTCATAGTGGAACCTATGACCTTCGATTGATAATTGACGTATGTCATTCTTCCAGAGTTAAAGACCCTTCGTTACTTGCTGACCATTTTGCGGAACCTCTCCTAAATTGCTGTATGAATGTGCGAGCGAAAATATAACAACTATACACACACACACACACGCACACACACACACACACACACACACATATATATATATATATATATATATATATATATATATATATATATATATATGCATATATATAGAGAGAGATAAAACTCTCTGGTTTACAAGCCCCAGTATTCACGCTTCAGTATCTTAGTTGTCATTAGATGGCTATTGAGATTTTATGCTTTGCTTCACATGGACTCGAGACAGTCAACACACACACATATATATATATATATATATATATATATATATATATATATATATATATATATATATATATATATATATATATATATATATGCATATATATATATATATATATATATATATATATATATATATATATATATATATATATATATATATATATATATATATATATATATATATATATATAGAGAGAGAGAGAGAGAGAGAGAGAGAGAAAAACTCTCTGGATTTCAGGATTTACAGACCCCAGTTTTCAGGCTTCAATATCAGTTGTAATTAGATGGCTATTGAGATTTTATGCTTTGCTTCACATGTACTCGAGACAGTCAACTTAATCTGTAGGTAATCTGCATCTATTGTAAGTTTACGGTCTGACTAAACAACCCGAATTTGACTTAGAAAACGGAAATTCTAAGTTTTCTTTATTTTTCAGGTAAGTACACTTGTGGACCAGTTAGACACTCGGTTATAACGCTAGCCAGGTAAGAGTGTTTATGTTAGATTGCGTAATATAGAATCCATTTTTATTACTCTCCTACTTCTTTTATGCTTCTGTGTATTTCATGCCGAGTTTCGGTTGCTTTAATGCGGTTTGTTGAATTCTTTGCAGTAAGTTCTACATGAGCTTTTGAGGTTTGTCGTCATTTAAGCTTGCTTGTTATGTTCTGGCAGCCAGTACGCAGGGGCTTCGAAAATTAAAGTTGTGAAAGGCAATTTTCATCTCTCTTATAAACACAGTTTTAATCATATTATTTCTGAAGTCAGACTTATCCATATTGTTATTTCTTCTTACAAAGTAGAGAAGCATTTAATTTCGCGCATTTTGTCGTAATTTTCATTGGTATTTTAGCGTCACATTTTAATCTCCTTTTATAAAAATGAATATATTTCAAATCTCCTAGAAAGAATGGATCACGAGTTATTCAAGAACATTAATTTATTAAAGTCTTATTTATATAATACACACACACACACACACACACACACACACACACACATATATATATATATATATATATATATATATATATATATATATATATATATATATATATATATATATATATATATATATATATATATATAAAATATGTATGTGTGTGTATTTTTTTATTTATAAGACATTTTCATGAACAACCGTACTTGAATAACTTGATTTACTCATAATCCATTCTTTCGAGAGAATTTGAAATGTATTCATTTTTGCAACAAGAATCTGAAATATGATGCTTAGACAGAGATGAAAATAAGCGTTACGGATGTTGATTGGGTATAACCTCCTTGGTTTGTTTGAGCCATCGAAGACCATTACTCCGCAACACTGCGTTAGGCTCATAGAGTGTGCTAGAGAATATAATCCGAAATCCTGGAAAAGTCTGATGGTATCGCTGGTAACGTACGCGGAGGCGCGCCGTCCCTTGGGTGTAGCTCGCACAGTTTCTATCATTCATCATCTGGCCTTCTCATCACTTTTCCAGACGAGGGTCTTACAGAAACATTACCCCTCCACCTGTCTTAATTACTTAAAACAGGTTTAGGAATTGGCCCGTTAATGTCTGGACCATATATCGCATTCATCAAAGGGCGCCTTCCGCCTTGGGAGAGAGCTTTGCTGTGTGAATCCTATTTTGAAATTTAGATTAACCTACTCGCTGCGCCGGAAATGTTTCTTTTGGAACACTGCGTTTGATAATTATATCTGGAATGATTTATATGAATAAAAAGCTTACTTAGTATATGTTGCAAGTTTAGAGCTTAGGAAATATATCTGACATGTTTTAGTTAAATCATTAAAAGCTCAAAACATGAAAAGGTCCGTGCGGCGATAAGGTTATGTTAGTTATGCGTAATGGATTCATTTTTTATCGTCATATGCACCAAATACATTTACCGAGCTCGGTGAATATATGTGGCATATTTTGATGAGAGTGGTGATATCGGCAAATAAAAGTTGGACGTACGCTGATAAGAACCTTGTACGCTGAAAGTTATGCTAGTAACAAGTAATTTGGTAAAGCCTCCTGTATATTTTGATAGTAGTGATTATTATTGTTATCATCATTATTATTATTGTTATTATTTTTTTATGATTCAATGTTTGTCACCCTAGATTACCCGTGGTTGGTATCACTGCGTAGGAACAGCGAGGTTAACAAAAAAATATTTCCCAATACATATAAACCAGCATGCAATTATCACTTGTAATTAATGACTGATTAATATGAAATCCCCATTTCACAATATTAAACATTTCTCGGAAGAAATACCGCTCCATCCTCCCTTTTGAAAATAGAGAGAGAGAGAGAGAGAGAGAGAGAGAGAGAGAGAGAGAGAGAGAGAGAGAGAGGCGTACACGCAAGGATTTCCGTATGAGATTCAAGAATAGGGTATTAATTGCCCTGAGCTGTCACCGGAGAAAATGTTAGACGCGGTAAGTACACATCATCTGCAAATTCCTGCCCCATACATCATGGGGACGTGCTCCAGACGTGCTCCATCCTCCTAATGGTGCTAATGGCATCAACAGAGTCAGATTAAAACATCAATCTAACTCGGATGTTCTGACTCTTTCCACATGATAGGGATATTGTCCCCCTCTGTGAGGGCAATTGTTTCCTCTCTCTCTCTCTCTCTCTCTCTCTCTCTGATGCGGCCAAGATAGTTTTTGGTATGTAGCGCGATCCTGAGGAGGTCTGATACCCGGAGAATAAATCTTTAATTGATGAAAAATACACTTTCTGGCAACTTTATACCGATTCCTGTGAGTTGCGAGATACTGCAACAGACTGTTTAATATTTCTGTAATGACCACTAAGTGGTGAAGGGCATCTTGGGTTTGCTTGTTTACTTGGCTCGATTATTTCTTCTTCTTCTTCAACTGTTTGAGTTTTTTCTAAAGATGAGTGACGTTCTGCCAGGTGTCCAAGCTATCTTTCACAGATGGCGCTGATCTTAGAGTTGTTCTAAATATCTTGGAAAGACACCTTGCCCTGAGGCATTTCGGTTTACATAAATCCTGTGCATCCTCTTCTTGACCATCACCAGCAACACTGGGCACTGATTGTAAGAACAACGAAGCTTGAAGTATTTATGTCGCTGATGCAGATGGGGAGGAGCTCTCAAATCATCTCGGGAACTTTTCTTGATCCTTTAGTTGGTGAGATTTCGAGCAAGGCTTTGAAAGCCGTTGTTATTTATTTGATTGCCACGAGTCATTTTCATTTTTATTTTATTTTCTTCTTTGGTTGGAATAATTTTCATACTGAAAAGGAAAGTGGTACGTTAACTGAACGGTAAGTTTAAAATTTCTTGCTTCAATTGATAATGAATTGGCTCTTCATGAAAAAAATAAAGGACAAACGATTTTTTTAAGTAAAAAAAAAACTAAGGCATACTTGTAAAATGATGCGGTTTGAGGGTGTTTGGAAAAAGGAAGACACTTTCAACTTGAGGAAGGACTGGGAAAGAAAGGGCATGAATCGCTAACATTTGTTAAAGAAATATAGATTAACGATCTATTTTTATCCATGTTTCTTTATAAAAAATTAATATGAAAAAAACCTGCAATATTGTGGAAGTAAAAAAAGAAAATGTTGAACTTCAATGACAGCACGTTTTTATGTTGATTTTTTTTCTGAAATGAGCAGAGACGATGTAAAGAATTATTCCTTTATAATTTCTGTTACACGTTATTCCAATTTCCGGGAACAAGTATGTAACCGTATAAAAAGCGGCATTACTGCAAAAGGGAAAGCTGCGAAGGGTTGAGTAATGTCAAACTAATACATATTGTTCAGAATCGCGAGAATCACTTCAGCTGTAATCGGAAGCTTCATGACCTTTCAAGTTCTCGAGTCTTGTTCATTCGTCTTGATTTGAGTATTATAGCCGATGCAACCTATAATTTAAATGTATTAAGATTCTATTTCACCCATTCTTTTGGCGCAGTGCTCTTTATATAACAGCTTCAGGTTTGAATCAAATCGCAGCCGATGATGTGTGTTTTTAAATCTGTTTCTAAACTTGAATTTCATATTGTGCGACTCACTTAAGGTGTATTTTTCTTGTAATTTAGAAAATATATATTTTGGGCGCACACGCCAGTAAGATTCGAAAGATGATATTTCATTTATATTTATCTCAGCATTCTGTACTGGTGCTGAAAAACTTTCACTCTTGATCATTTTTACATTGATTATTAATAGGAAATTAAAATCTTATAAATAATGCATGAATATAGTTCCAATAATAAGTATCGGGGCATTTTTCTGTTAGAGCAGGTTAGTCTTCATATTTTTCTGACGTTTACATTCCTTTTACTCAACACAATTAGTTTAAGTAGGCTGATGGAGAGAGAGAGAGAGAGAGAGAGAGAGAGAGAGAGAGAGAGAGAGAGAGAGAGAGAGAGAGAGAGAGAGACTGACTTGTTACATTACTATTACTGCTAAATGCAAATATTTGTTTATGTAGGCTCTGAGCGCGAGCGATAGAGATAGTTACAAGCGAGAGAGAGAGAGAGAGAGAGAGAGAGAGAGAGAGAGAGAGAGAGAGAGAGAGAGAGAGAGAACCCTGTATAAAATCTTAATCGTACTGCCAACAGAATCTCGATAAGAATCTTAATCTTTCTAATTATCTTCCTGATTCTAAATTGTTTATTGATATTGCAAGCGTTTGATTTATAATTCTTTTTTCGTTCGTTTTCATCCTTTTTATAATTTCAAGAACACCGTTACACTCGGACCAGAAATTTCACATAAGCCTTCTTCTTTACAGTCAGTGTAAGCGAGGAATTTAATATGAACAGTGAAGTCTTCTGTTTTGGAGGGTTTCCAGATTTCCTTTCCCATTAACAGATTTTTTTGACGGTTTATATGTTTTGAGCAGCTGTTTCTGATCATCTGTCAGTTGTTTATTCAACAGATTGTCCTTTGTAATCAAGAGGGATGTATTTATTAATATAGGAAATGTATAATAATTAGTTATGTAAACCTTGCTTATTTTGTGCATGTCAGCTGTTACTACTCGAATGTTTCTGTCATATTCTCTACTTTTAAGCGATAGCAATTTTATGATTGTCTGTTCCACCATACTGCAACATGTCACTGGTAATCCCATCAGCTCTTGGTGGTTTTCCATTTAGCTTACTAACTGCCCTCCTCACATCCTCAGCAGTCACTTTCCAAAGCATTCTGAAACTTAGATTAACCCCATCCACTTCTGTATTATTCATCTCTGCCTCTTTTCTGTCTTCCATACTTGATAAACCGCAGATACTCAGTCCATTGACCCAAGACTGCATTCACTTTGTAAAGAGGTACATATGTTCTATAAAGTTTTCCTCATATACTCCCCTATAGAATAACTGTAATCTCCCTAAAGATTTGGCATAACACAATTATTTGACTTCTCTCTCACTTTCTTCTTGATTACCCTATCAATCGCCTGATACATCTCTACACGCTCTTCTCTTCTGTCATGCACGAGTACCTCAGGCCTCAGTTTTTCTTTCACTGAACCTTCGTTTTCCGTATCGACTTTCTACTCCTCTTCCTACACTCCTATATTGTGTAGAACTCCCCCACTATCCTAATGACCCCGTCATGGAATTTTACTAACTCCATATCTACCCTATCACTTCTGTGTCTTGAACCCACCTCGTATTTCATTCATTGTCTTTTTATTTGATACTGCCCACTAGACTTAAATTTTTATCTGTCTAAGTTTCTGCTTCAGCCAAATAATAATTATTTATACTTTTAGCCACTCTTCTTCATGCCTATACATCCATTAACTTTCTCTTTCATCTACTCTGTACTAACATATTATCTGGAAAACTCTATTCCTCAACAGTTTCTCTTTCCAAAGCTTACTTATGATAAATGCATTTTGGAAACCATTTATTTTCAGAAATCAAGCTCTTTCCAAACACCTTTCCACATGGCACTCTTCATTACTATTAACGCCATCTCTTATTTTTTTGTCACCTTTGCATTAAAGCTACCCAACACAACCACCCTTTTACATTCTCCAAACCCAATCAGGCACAGATTCAGACTCCTAAAAAATCTTTTCTTTCACTCTCGTTCTTCTCCATTTCGGGACTTTATATATGCTAGCTGTTACAACTTTTTTTTATCCCTCCGAACTCAAACTTACCTTTAAATTCTCAAACTTGCGGGTAAGTATTCCTGAGAGTCTTTTGACACGACCAAGTACTACCCACTCCCCTACTTCTCTACCTTTCAGCTAACCCCAGCACAGTCACTGCTTGCCTTTCCCATTCCTTGACACACTACACTACCCTTTCACTTTTGTTTAACTAAGTGCTAAAACATCCAGCCTTCTCCTTTTAAAGCACGTCTGTTATTGTATATATATTATTCTCTTCAGACCACTTACACACATTCAAAATATAGACGTTATTTTTTTTATCCATTTTTACTCAATTTCATGGGTTTCTTGTACTTACCGTATATTTTGATAAGTTTTCATGTCCTTCCTTATCAAAATTTGACTACTTTAAGACATAAAAAAGCTACAAAAACATTGAGGCGATGATATGATGATACAGGTGGCTCAGGTTCGTTCAAGATTGTAGGTAAAATGAGCAGTAATCAGTCGGCATTCTTGAAAATCTTAATTTCTCAAAGAATTCGCAAATTCTTTGAAGCTCTTCGGATGTGCAAACTGTATATAAAAGTGTATTTGTTCATTAGTAACTGGATATAAAAGAAATATTAATCTTTACCAATTTGCACTCCATCATAACTGTTTCATGTTATCCTTCCTTATACATAAAAAAGGCATAATGCTAATGGAATATTTATTCATTAGGACATTATTATTTCCGTTTGAACAAACTTGTAACATCTTCCCTAAAGGCTAAAAAGCAAAAGTCTAGGTCGCTGATTGACGTAATTATCGATTAACACGAACGATACCAGTAACTGTGCGGCATTACGAATACGCTCTATTAAAATATTCTAATCATCCTTGCACTCCGAAGGAATAGCTGATGTCACTGAGTGATGTATTTATTCATTAAAACACGATCACAACCGTATTATGAACACGCAGCGTTGATAGCCTGATGATCGGTTAACGCTCAGTTAAAACGCCCTAATTTTCTTAAATCTCGAAAGATTAATTTTACGGGCCGATGTTTTTCTTCGCCAACAAACAATCATGACTATAATGAACGCGCCGCGTGGACGATGCCCTGATGCCCTGATCATGTGATAAAGCGAAAGCTGTATATTGATTGCATTATAGACCAAAACCAATTTCACAGTAACCCAAGGCCCTGGCATCATTAATCAGGCCAACGTCTCGCTCAGTCTTCAGGTCTGTCAGTCAAGGAAATTGCTTACTGAATCGGGTATGCATGCGCTTCACCCACTGGGTATACGTACGTGCTCATGCTGCATTCGTGCATGCATTCCTGCATGCATACTTGCGCGCACTATTTAAGAGATTCTTATCCTTCTATACATCTGTGTTTAACTTACTCAATGAACGTGGTATGTATGCTTTTGACTATATGGTATACATACGTGCTTATTCACATTGCATTAGTGTATCCATACTAGTATGCATATAGATATGCATTATTAGAAAGATGTCGAGGCATATTCCTGTGCTTGTATATCTATTCATGATTATTTTTATACTTTCATCACCCTGTCGTTCTCATGCTGGCGGTCAGAGAAATTGCATACCGTGTCAGGGCACGCTTGCAGGTGGCTTTTAGGTAAATGTACATAAATCGTATTCTTTCATATGTACTCGAATGCACAAAAGCGTAAACCTATACATACACACACACACACACACACACACACACACACATATATATATATATATATATATATATATATATATATATATATATATATATTTTATGCATGCATGCATGTTGGTATACTGAAGTTCACGGACGCCGATACTTGAACATAACACTCTAAAGCATTATACTTGCATGTCTTTAACCATTTCTCTCTTTGTTATACACGGTCGTAAATGCGTTCACATCAGTGCACGTACTTGTTCACAAAAAAATCCTGTTTTATGACATAAGAAGAAAAGCCGAATTTGTTTGTCCCTAGTGGGTAAACAGAGAGTGTGTGTGCGTATCCCATGTTTGTATTAGGTGTTGGAGGTTAGGCCTTAAGGATTTCCGCCGGCAAACGGACCTCTGCTGGATTCGTAACAGTAGCATTCTGTATGATTTTCAATTTCCTTGCATATTTTCTTTCCTTTGTGTCGCGTTTATTGCCGAAGACATGTGAACTGGCCCGGGGCGACGGGTTCTCTGTAATCGCAGGGTCATTAACATGCAACTGCGCCTCACCGTCCATATTATGAGCTTTCGAGTCCAACGGAACGCAGCGGCGCTGGACCCGAGCGAGAGAACGCGCCCATCAGCAGCAGCAGCTTTAGGTCCCGCAGCGAGCTGCGAGGGCCTTCTCCGCCGACCCGTGTATTAATTGCAATTACTATAATAGCAATGTTCAATTATGTCTTGCGAGGTGGGTTCCCCACCGCTGTACACTTGGGGGGTAATTGACAGCACCCGGACGGGGGTTCGATCGTTCAATTATAGGTGAAGAGAGAATTAGCCGTTTAATTAGCTAATCCCTGTCCAACTCGTTCGAGGTTAGCGCCATGTTGGGGGCCCACGGAACGAAAAGTCATTATTTTTGTTCTCCCGGTAAAGGCTCTAAAGTGGCCCGAATCGCCAGAAAAGGGCCGTCTCTCTCTCTCTCTCTCTCTCTCTCTCTCTCTCTCTCTCTCTCTCTCTCTCTCTCTCTCTCTCTCTACGGCGTTCCGGGTCGCTGTTTGCTGTTACTCTGTCGGAGGATTTCTTGATAGACATCCTGACGTAATTTAATTGAATTAGCGACAGGGTAATCAGTGCTTTGCGTGTGTGAAATATTGATATGCCAGTCAACCTTGGGAGCTGCATTTTGAGTCTTAGAGTCACCCTGCTCTACCCCTACCCCGACCACAACCAGCACATCCATCCTTGCCTACACCCACACCCACACCCACACCCACTCCCCCACACACTTTTATCCCTTGCCCTATCCTTCCTCATACCCGTCGTCACACTCCTCTCTCCTTATTCCTGTCTTATGAAAAAACTCAGAGAAGAAGAAGCACGCGAAAATATTCATGTCTCCATATAAATAATTTATTGACTTAATAATAATTGTGTCTCGTCTGTGACCAGATGATAAAGAAAGGATAAGTGATAGATAAACTAGACGGTATTACGTCATCGCCTCTCACGATACCAAACAATGAAGAAACACATCTCGGCCATTCCTTGCGCTGTTTTGACAGAGGTACAGTTTTAGGTCCGAATTGGATAAAACTGCCAAGGACGAATTCTGAACCATATTACTATCAGTCATGAGACGAGCATATTTTTTTTTTCTTTTGGAATGATGCGAAACCTGTGCATCCACGGTCGCACACAGAGAGCCAATATAAAAAGGAGTAGACCGTGGCATTTTCCTTGGCGGAGCGGCGATCAAGCCAGTCGGTCTAAAAGGAGAATTAGCAGAATAAATTAGGCAGGAGTAATAAAGCTGATCGCTTAACCGCTTTTAGCTCAAACGTCTGCCCCTTTCCAAACAGTAGCTGGAGTTAGACTGTGACAGCATCGTACATACCAAGTTTAGTTCGCAGCTATTACTTTTGAAAACATAATAAAACTTAATCTGCCCAACATGGGAGCTGACCTCGCCAGTATTTATGGATGTCAGACCAGCATTTTTCTCTTGGGATGCACTCCAACAGATGGACATGCACGCAAGTAAAAGTACATATGTGCGCAGCCCATTTGTTTATGAGGGTAAATTGCGGAAGGATGTATATGGGGCAGGCATTATTTAGTCTGGGATTTTATTTTTGTAATTTTAGCTTTTCTTCATCATTCTACAATGAAGAATTTAAACAAGAAAAATTGCAATTGATATAAAGAACCGAACGTAGATCAGAGTACAAGTGTACGCAGCCCATTTGTTTATGAGGGTAAATTGCGGAAGGATGTCTATGGGGCAGGCATTATTTAGTCTGGGATTTTATTTTTGTAATTTTTAGCTTTTCTTCGTCATTCTGCAATGAAGAAGTTTAACAAGAAAAAATTGCAATGGATATAAAGAACCGAACGTACATCTGAGTACAAGTGTACGCAGCCCATTTGTTTATGAGGGTAAATTGCGGAAGGATGTATATGGGGCAGTCATTATTTGGTCCGATATTTTATTTTTGTAATTTTAGCTTTTCGTCATTCTGCAATGCAGAAGTTTAGCAAGAAAAAATTGCAATGGATATAAAGAACCGAACGTACACCAGAGTACAAATGTACACAACCCATTTGTTTGTGAGGTAAGCCCCAGATTGAAATTATGTAGGGCAAACAGTTTTATGCATATTTCTCCTTATTTCCTATTTCATTCTTCAAGCGTCTTAATATCTAACGAGGTCTAGCCGTTGACGAATGTAAACAAGGAAAACAAGCGCAAAGGATATAAAAGTATGCAAGGTAATACGTAAGCGATGAGAATAGAGAATTAGATAATTTAGTTTGTCAGGGATGTAATGAAGTTAACCACCAAGGTTCTCCCGGCTTGGAATATCCTACCATTAAGTATTTTACAAAAATTATTTGCGAAAATAATAATCAAGGTTCTGACTAATCAATGGCGAGTCGGTTATTGTAAAGCCACTGTCTAATGTTTACCTGCACCTCAAAAGGGAAAGATTTTGTTTTCTTTTGTGTTCTCTAATCTTTAAATGACGGTTCAACATAAATGTTTCCATACTTTCTTTGATGTCAGGGAATTTGTAAAACTCCATCGTGCTTCTGTCGACCTATGCAGCGAATTAGGTACGCGATGCTCTTTAATCGTGTGGTGCGTTTCAGGCGGTGTGTGGAAGGGCTTGAGGCTGGCAACAGCATTCCAAAAACATCTCGAAAAACAAAGGTTTTGCACCATACGAATTTATATATATAAATATATATGTATAATATATATATATATATATATATATATATATATATATATATATATATATATATATATATATGCATATATGCATTATATATAATATATGATATTTAGATAACATTTTAATATTGATGTATATATGTATATACTGTACATTATATATATGTATATATATGTATGTATATAGTATATATATAAATATAATATATATATGAACACATATATAAATAATATATATATGTATATATATATACATATATATATATATATATATATATATATATACATATATATATATATATATATATATATATATATATATATATATATATATATATATATATATATATACACAAACAGATATATATTTGTAATGGCTCTTTACTTACGTTTGCTAGAGCCGTTTGCTTGGGACTTATCCGTAACATCTACCCAGTCTCCTGGGGTCAGGAAAAAGGACATGAGGCCAGCAACGTATCCTAAAGCTGTTGCTGAGGAACCGGAAGGCTGAATCCTTCTGCCGCCTCCACTCAAAAGGAGAATAAAGAGCAAGGTGTAAAAAGGCACATATATATATATATATATATATATATATATATATATATATATATATATATATATATATATATATATATATATATATATAAAAATAAAGGAAGCTCTTTTTTCATAAGGACATGAAATATTTATAAGATCAGCATACTTTCATAATTCGTAATGTTCCTTTAGTCTTTGTAGGAGAAGAGTTTTACATGGATCTCTGACAGTGCAGGGATGTTCTTGTTTCTGCTTAGTTGGTCGAGAGATGACAAATGGATGATATAATTTGTCTTAGCTGGTTTCATTCAAGTTGCAGAAGGTCTATATATTTGTAAATATTTGTTTTATTAACCAGGATTTTGGTTACGATTGATATAATCTGTTGCTAGCTGATGGTTAAAAAAATTCGGTTTAGTTAGAAAATTAGTGTCTTCCTGTGTCTAAGAAATTGCTTTACTTGGGACAAAATGTCTGAATCAGGCAGTTTTTTCCCTGAATGACAAACATTTTCGTGAAGGCATTGATTTGATTATTTGTTTACTTCTCTCGTTATACAGCTCTTGACATTACTTGTTAATGTATTGAATTTTTTTCTCTTTTTTTGAGGTGGTAAGTACAAACTTCTCAGTGTAATTTGCGAAAGACCTTTCCTTTGAATAATGGCGCTGCTCCTTTAATCCCTCCTTCCGGCTTCCAAAGATTTTATAGTCTTCCAGGTTGAAAAAGGTTAGCTTTTCATCGTCTGTAGGAATTTGGGAAAGAATAATTCGAATCGTTTGGAGCTGTGGTATGATTTTGTTGTCTGTCTCTCAGTATTCCTTCACACACACACACACACATATACACACACACACATATATATATAAATATATGTATGTGTATATATTATATATATATATATATATATATATATATATATATATATATATGTATATATATATATATAACATGATTGTATATAAATTAGTGTTATAAAAATTTCATATATATATATATATATTTATATATATATATATATATATATATATATATATATATATATATATATATATATATATATATATATATATATATATATATATATATATATATATATATATATATATATATATATATATATATATATATATATATATATATATATATATATATATATATATTCTTTCAGTATTCCTTCACAAAGCACAAACACACATGCACTCACACCACATACATATAATATCTATCTATCTATCTATCTATCTATATGCTTTCATGATATTTCAGTTACTTAATTTCAATAGAATTATATATATCTCATTTTACCGGAGGATGTTTCGAGTGTGATACGCACAAGTAAGAAACAAAATCCAGAACTTAGGTGCGTTGAGTGTACGAGCAATGTGCAGAACCCAAAATTTATCCGTAGGGAAGTAGGCAGCGTTTTCTGAAAAAAGGAGAAAAATAAAAATGTCCGCTGAGGGAAAAATTACATTATTTTGAATCGCAAAATTTTTGATTAACTGTGCAGCTCTGCTTCATAAGAACATGGTAAAATATATTTTGGCGTATATCTTTGGAAATAAATCCGAGATAATCAGATATGAAGCTGTTCTGATTTTGTTTAAAAAGAACACGTCCAACTGTTACATTCAGTCGCATGGCTGTAATAACATTATTCACTCAGGCAAGGACGTGAAGGAAAGTGGTGCATTAATTAAGGTACTAAGAGAACGGAATTGAACGTTACTAAATCTGGAACGTGGAAAGTTGAAGGGGCTAAATCTGGAAATGGAGGTTACTAAATTGAAAGGTTGACGTGGCTAAATCTGGAAAATAGCGGAACAGCACTAAATTAGATAACCTTACCCATTAATAGGAGCGTTTCCAAGATCTGTTCTAAAGCTATTTGCTAATAACAAATTTTATTTACTGAAAGAAAACACGCTGGTCGCTGAAAAACGAAGCAGAATTTCTGGATAGCTATGCAGCTATCGATGGACCGTTAATTTAGTCATTATTTTTGTGCTGTGGAATTCAGTGATATTACAAAATTGCATATTCTATAGGTAAGATAGTTTTCGTGTAAAGAAAGTGTAAATTCAGTATTGAGAATTACACATTTGAAAAAATTTACTTAATAAATTTGAAGGAAAGTATGATTTTATAATTTAAGGTTATCACAAATTAGAAATGACGTGTTTAAATTTTTAATTTAATCTGAGAATATCTGATGTTGAAGTCTTTCAGGTAGTTGATTTTCAGCTGTTCAGTTTCTTTACTGTGAATATAAGTTATTGTACGCATACACACACACACATAATATATATACATATATATGTATATATGTATATATAAATGTGTATATATATACATATATATAATTATATATATATATATATATATATATATATATATATATATATATATATATATATATATATATATATATATATAATGTGTGTGTATGTGTATGTGTGTATGTGTACGTATGTGTGTGTATAGCTAGATGGATAGATACATACGTAGATTGATAGATGTTTTAACTTTGGGTCTTATAGTCTAGGGACGAGCTTGGTAGCGCCATACCCTTCTTCACCTTATGTGTAACTTAACACTGTCTCTTTACTACCATGTACCTAAAGAAATGCATAAGCCAACAGTGCCGTTATGGATTTTTATCAAAGCACGTCGATTATTCTGTCTAAGTTGGAATCAAACCCTGGCCATTCGCTGGAGAAGACTCCTAACCAAACCCACTTTGCAGTTTCTGTGTGTCTGTTTATTTGTAGCTCTGGTTATGAACGATACAAAAAATATCCCTTGTTTCTAAACAGTAATCATTGCTTGATGCTGGCAACTTATCGTCGTTCAGTTCTATATTCAAGAATTACCATCAGTTATAAGTAAATTTCCGAGAAATTTTTTATAATGTATTCAACGATAAGACTGTTGTATAAATGCGGTGAGTCAGTAGACTGAGAATCTGAGGACAAATTTATGTCATTTTAATAACATAACATGTTGGCCTCTGAATTCTTGGATATTTGTTAGAAAGGTTTCATTCTATATTAGAATAAAAACTTCAGTAATTATTGCAGTCAAAATAAACACACACACTCGCACACACGCAGGATTATAGGTAAAGAATTTATGTGATGCGAGCTTTCACGAAGCATGCGAATAAGTTCTCGACACTTGCCCGGTATTCAAAAGTAATCGCAACTTGATGCTATTTTTTCCGTTATCACGTTTTCACAAAGAAACCCCCATTCGGCAAAAATGAAAGAGCTGGGTGGTTGACCCGACGTATGGTAATTACCTCTCAGCTGGAAGAAGTCTGCTAAACCACGTAAAGCGATGCGGAGAAAGTTGTAAATTGTATTTAATCATGAAAAAAGAGCCGATAAGACATGCTGTTTGGCAGAGAGAACCAGTTGTTTAACAGGGAGAGACTGCAAACTATTTGGTGCTAATGTTCGAAGGAGCCCTTCCGTTTAGGTTGAACACAGACGCAGGACCTCTAGCTACCTGTCTTCATGATAGGAATAAAGTGAAAATTACGGGAGGGGGTTTAAGGGCGCATGAATATTTCTCAGTATTACAGTATTCAGAATGAGACTTATGATGCCAATTTCTGTGATGCTTATTGTGATTATCAGCTGATCGAATGGGCACTACCTAATAATAAATAACGCAAGTTTCACGACAATTACTATGGGCTTACATTGGTCCAGTTGCTTTACATATATATTCTGGACGTAATTTTTTGAGAAATGTTTTCCCCTTTGAAGAGTTTCATGACACAACGATTTTATAAGTCAAAAGAATCGCAGGTACGTTTACCTCTACAATATGGAGAATATTGCTTTTCTCTTAGAATGTATTGTATTATTACTCCTGATGGCTATGTTTTACCTTGGAATACTGGCATGTTATCAGTTCAGATACATTTAGTGCATGTGGATTTTGTCAAAATACAAAATTAGTAATTTTCGAAAGCGGAAGATATTTTAACGTTGCGACAGATGTCGTGTAATATTTTTATTCATATTCTTATTCTTTCCTGGCTTTGACCTTCAGTAGCCTCGAAATATTCGAAGATTGTGCTTAGAAATTGGGGAAACAACTGAACCGTAATCGGAGAACAAACGTTCAAAAGCGCCACTTTTTTTTTTTGCCGGAATGCAGCCATTCCAATATATATCCTAGTTTCCCCTGTAATTTTACAGCATCCATCAGTTTCTATTTTCTCTCGTTGCTCCCAAGGGACCTTGAGTTGACAAGACAGAAACGTGAACCCAATTCTCTCTAATCTTATATATTATATTTAGCTCTTTCCCTTCGACTGTAGTTGAAGTAAAGGCGTTCCTGCCAGTCACGCATCACTCAAGTTGATTACAAGATGATCAGTAAAATCTCCTTAAAACGACGCTGCTCCCGGGAAATCATTTTTCCTCTTATCTTGTCCCGTCTCTATTTATTGCATTCTGTTATTTGGCTCCCCCACTAGCCCCCCCCAACCCCCCACCCCCAGGTAATTCAGGTTTCTCGAAGCGCGTTTCCCGGAATCGAACGTATTTTCCTAAAACAATGGGAAACTTCGTTGTTTCAGATTAAAAGTTTGGTATTTTCTTTAGATAATTTTTCCCAAAATTCTGCTTGCTTATTGTTGCTGATAATGTCTGGGAATCTTATTATTATTATTATATATAAACCAGTTATCCGTGAACCCTATTTCCTTTGAATTATTAACATTTTTGAAAGCGCATTTAATTTAAAAAAGATTCTTGGAAGTTTGAATTTCTTCATGAAAATCTAAGGCTCTATAAAACTAAATCCCAGAAACTGATCAAAATATCACTGTAACATATTTTCTAACACACACACACACACACACACACACACACATATATATATATATATATATATATATATATAATATATATATATATGATTATAGGTATATATACATATATATACATATATATATATATATATATATATATATATATATATATATATATATATATATATATATATATATATATATATATATATATATATAGTTACTTAATTTCCTAAACCTGACAAATTTCCTCTGAGGCTCATTTTTTACAATTTCACAGATAAATCACAAAATCAATTTTACCAAATCACCAAAATGTCAAACCCTGTTTTACCAAAACAACGGGATTACCCATTAATTTTAGGAGCAAATGCAATTTCTGAAGCCTGGTTTCCTAAACCAAGCATAACTGTATCCTTGAAGTTTACTTCCCTGAATAACTAAATTCCATCCAGGCTTTTTTTTTAGAAGCAGCTTACATATCTGGGGGTTATTTTCCATGCAAATAAATGAATTAATGTATGTATGTTAGTATGCGTTGATATACCTATGTATATGTTTCTTTTTTTCCCTCTTCTTCCTCCTCTCTTCCTTGAAGCTTACTTTCTCTGGACAGATTAAATTCCCAGGTGCAATTTTTCACAAGCGATTGAAATTTCATTTTTCTATCAGCGAGACGAACAACCAAACTTCCCTTGAGGTATTATGTAACGCCGGCGGGAATGAGTTATACACACGTATTTCCCCCTTCCCCGAGCATACTTGAAAGTCCTGCTTGCTCATTCAAGCAGTAAAGCAACAACCTAATTACCGCTGAAGCATCATATCACGCCGGAAGTGCTCCTTGGCAATCGTCGGCGATAATTATCGTTAATTGTTACACTCAAATTCGCGATTTCCTCCAACTCTTCCCGCGTTCGGCTGCTCGCGCTTAGGACAAAAATAGACGACTGTTTCGTTGATAGCAAAACAAGCGAGGAGGAAGATTCATGCGTTAACTTCTCCTTCTACTCATTCCTCCTCCTTCCTGTACTGCTCCCCTTCTCCCCGTCTTCTCCTTTCTCTCTCTCTCTCTCTCTCTCTCTCTCTCTCTCTCTCTCTCTCTCTCTCTCTCTCCACGGCCCTCTCACTCTTCTTCATTAATTCCTGATCGTCATAAAAATTCCCAAGTAAAACTTTCAAGACTTACATAGCCTTAGGAGGGTAGTCGGCGGTGAGGAAGATGGAAGCGGGTGTGCTGGGGGTGGGATTGGGGTGGGGATGATCGTAGGGGGGCTGGGGGGAGGGCGGATATCCGGCTAAATAAAGCAAAGACATGACCAGCCTTCCAGGTCATCTACATAAAAGCCGATCTGATTGCAATTATCGAGGCTCGGGCGAGTCTTGTATGAATTCAAACTATGTCATTAGAGGGGAGGGAGGGAGACCACGGCAAAACGTGCATATTAGCGCCATTAAGTTTTAGTGGAGATTTAGTCGTCATGGCTATTATTTTGGAAGGGAAGGAAGGGAGAGTAAAAACCTGAAAATTAGCAACCCACTTACGATTATGAACTTATGCTTGCCGGGAGAGAACGTCGTAGACTTTTACATATTTAAACAAAAAGCTATAATCGTTTTTTTGTATTTATATCCAGCCGGTTTCCTCCTGAAGCTGGGACCTGAAAATTTTATGAAGATTGATGATACTGTCGCCTCCAGAGCTTATCATATGCAGTGAGACTGAACATTTTCGTCGGAAAGACTAAGATAACAGTCAGTAATGTTCTTCAGTTATATTTTGTTTTTTAAAAAGATTATGACAGTTTCGAAAAAATAGGTGATTTTTTTAAGCAGTGTTCTTATTTTCATTCCACTTACGGGAGCTTTATAATTTTCTTGTACATTTCTGTTTGGAACATTGCAGTTTTTACTGTTCCTGTTCTTTAGGTACAAATTTGACCATGGGTTCGTCTAGCTGAAGGAAAGCGAGTCCCACTAGTTCTCGGGGATTCCCGTAACTTCCGCCGGGTCATCAGTTCTCACATTTAATTTCCAAAAGTAATAAATTCTCGGACCGCTAGGTGTGCTGACTATTCCTTTCCTCCTCATGACAAATTTTGGTACTTCTTTGTTCCCGTTTTCCGTGATACCTACGATTTTCCATCTTTCAAGAAGTGGGTGGGATCTGTTGCCTTCTTTGGAATTAGATCTCACTCCTTGTCGTTCTCCTTCTTTTGTTTCTCTGCTTCCATCAGACTTGATGTAAGTTTTAGGTCCCCTTCCCCATCGGCCTTTTAATAAAAGCTGTTATGATCTTCCGATAGTTTCGTGCATATTTTGGTTAGCTCTCATCTCGGTCTCCATCGAGACTTAATTGTTAGTTGATGAAATTTTAGACCTATAGAATAAATCTATGCTTTGATATTGCTGGCATGATTTGGTAATAGAATTTGGTTGCTTTGCCGAGAGTCACTGGTTGGAAGCTATTAGACATCGATAACCCTGAGTATTCGCGTTAAGATTTACGCAGTAAAGCTTTTATAGTTTCTGTTAGAAATAGTGATATTTTGTCAGTAAGCGCAGACAGGTATACTGTATACAGTACATACCGGTATTTGATCTTCGATAACCATACTTTGGGACTTTCAAATTCAGCCTAGAATTTTAACGTCCTGAACTTCGGGTTACTAATGGTCTTTCAGTTTTATATTACTTTTCCTTTTACTGTAGAAATAAGATAGTTATAACAGTAATCTCTTATAGCCTAACCGCTAGACTCTGATACATGTTAATCTCTTGGGGTTTAATACCCCTTTTATTACTTTATGACACTTTTTAAAACATTTTACAGCTTTGCTATTAATCATTAGGACCTATACCTCTAGATTATACTTTAATCTTTTAGAATTTAATAACTTTATCTAAATATTTTGTTATATTACTTAGTCATTCCTTGTATAAGTGACATTTCTGTTGGAATTGTAATATAAAATTTAGGCCAAAGGCCAGGAGCTGGGTCCTATGAGGTTATTCAGCGCTGAAAGGGAAATTAAGAGTAAAAGGTTTTAATGGTGCAACATGAGGAAAACCTTCTGGTTGTACTGAGAACAATTGTTAGGAGAGGGTGGACAGTAAGATGGAAGAAAGATAACATGAACGGAGGTACAGTAAAAGGAATAAAAGGGGGCTACAACTAGGGACTGAAGGGACGCTGCAGAGAACCTTAAGTAATGCTTACAGTTCACAGCGTGAGGCGCGCCGACGGCACTACTCCTATATGGGAATTGACATCTCTGTAACCGGAGTAACGCGAGTGCTGTCAATATCATTAATTAATAGTTACACTTCTATGTTTCCTTTAGTTCTTATTACGTTCGAAACTGCTGTGTTAGCAGTGTTGTTAATCGGGCAATTCAATCTGGTATCTTTTCCATTTATCAATGAAAATTATTACAGTTAAATAAAATGGTGTAGCTGGTGTTTTTGATAACTGTACTTAATGTTGTGCTTAAAATATCAGTAGTGTGAGATCATAAAACTTTTTTCTTATGACTTTGATAAAGTTACGTCGAATCGACAGTTAATCTTGAAAGGCCTTACTGTAAATGCTGACAATATTTTACCAGTGTATTTGAAAAGACTTGGTATTAAGCTATTCACGGTTTTTGGGTTTGAGTGACATATGCCATCAAACTTTGATGCTTTATCAAGTAAACGATAGAGGCATTTATGGCCTTAAATACTTTTAGATTTTTAAAATTTTTGTGTTTTAATTCTTGAATTTCACGTTTATTTCTTTACATTAAGCTGGGATGACTTTGACATACTGATTCAATAGCCATATCATTAAATAACCTGTCTTATCATCATGTTTTAAAAAGTTAAAATGACTTTTTTTTATCATTATCAGTAGATAGTAAACAGATGAAGAAAAATCAGTCGAGCACGACAGCGTTCTCTTTTAGATTAACGTAGCTGTTACGTGCATCCGTACATCTTCGATTACTGCTGTACATTACTGCAGCTTCATCTATACCGAAACTCCGGAAGTTTTATCATGAACACCCGGCGAGCTTGCAATGAACCTAGATACCCTCTTATTAGCAGATAGCCCTACCATTAATGCTGAATAGTTTAGAATAATCATACATATCCTTGGGAAGTAATTGCAGGTGTAAAGTAATACCATTTGCAAGAAATTCAAGTGCTTGTGGCATTTTCTGTTTCGTGTGCGAGGTTGTCTAAGCAAGAAAGATTTTCATGCGTTTTCCTGAAGCTTACGAGATCAAACGTGGTAGGAATATCACGTGCGATTGGAAGTTTCAAGAAGAAACTGTAAGTTTTAAGTCTTACCATGATTTATTTCTGTGTCAGTATTCAAGACATAACGTTGTGTCGAAGTGTACGGATTGTCTTGGCGAAAATCCGTGCACAGAAAGATCCTAACTCATACTTCGCCCTCGATCCGTACTGGAAATAGTTGTCAGCAAAGTGTATTCATAGGGCGTTGGCCTAATGGCCTCTGCCTTTGGAATTACTTATAGAAAGCGGCTTTGATTAGGTTTTTATTCTCGATCTACGTGCGGAGCACTACTGAACTTTCCAGTACAAACTGAAAGTTAGGGGCAACCGTTGAACAGCTTTCCCAGTAAATTTCGTGCAAATCACTTCCACAATGGCTAGCTTGTAAGTAAATGCCACCTTTGCTGCGATAAGTTGCTTCCTTCAACAAACCCCGAATTGAAATCGACTGGTTCTTCGTTAGGAAGCAGAACCACTTACCCGAATGTTTCAAGAAAATCGTTGCCAGAATTCTGATTGAATGCAAGTCACTACCAAGGCAGACGCATTTTCCTTGACCTCCAGACGATTCACCTCGAAAATATTTTGGAAATCCATAAGTAACTTCGTAATCTGGACAGATAAACAAAAAACTGTCAGATGAACTAACCGGAAGAATCGATTTCCTTGCGATGGTAAGCAAGTAATGAAAAGGACTTGTAGATTGCATGTTTATTAAATTGTTCGTGTTAGAAGTTAAATTCTTATGTGATTAATCAAAATCAGTACTGGCCTAGTTATAATTGAGCCTTAATATTATTTAAATTGCGAAGTGGCTTATGAAATATACTTTGATAACTAGACGTATTTCATCAGTTTATTTTGTTTTAATATGAAAAGTGTTGGCAGTACTTCACGCAGATAAGTGTAGCTTAACTGTAACTCTGATGAACATTAAAAGAAATTATTGGCTTATGCTTATTTTGCTTTCAAAACAGAGATACAAACTACTGTGTTTCTTCTGCTCTTAGCATACTGAAAATAAATACTTCCTAGCAAATTCAAGCTTCTTTGAATACATATGTATGATGATTCGTTGTTGATATTTAGGGTTCATTTTATTGATGGAGTTAGTTGTATTGTGGCAGGGGTAGCCTGAAGGAGAAGATCTAGGAAAAGGGGCAGCGCTAGCAGTGCAGTGTCAGGTAGAACCTTGGAAAGGATGAAGGGGTACAAATGTACAAGCACAATGATTGCATGAGTAAGGCTAACTTTGGCAAGGAGGAAGTTGAAACAGTGATTGCACCGTGTGTGGTCCAGGAATGGAAAAGCATGCAAGTGGAAGAGAATGTTATCGTGAGTCCGAATACGTGCCTGGTTAGCGTTTGATATTATGAAAGGATTGTAGTGTTAGATGATCTACATACAAAGCTAGGTGACATAAAAATATAGCGTTGTTGTTACGTATGGAACTCTTTGAGTAAAGGAAAATAGGGAGAGTTTTTTGGAAATATGTTTGGAAAGGGGCTTGATAGTTGGAAATGCATGGTATCCAAAGGAGAGTATTTATATGCATATGGGAAAGAGAAAATGTCGAGACAAGGAGTGTCTGGCAATGTTTGTTAAATACAGAGAAGATGGATGAGCTAGCTGATAGGTGCAATAGTGAGAAGTGCATGGCTAGAGATACATCAAATTTTCAAAGTGGAATTAAGAGTGATGGGAATTAGTGTAGGAGAGGAATGGGTGTAAAATGTTACTGTAAAAGCGATTAAGGCGGTGATTTCGAAAATTGGGTGAAAGATCTTACAGGGAAAAAATGCCAGTAAGAAGGACAATGGTTAAAGACGTGAAGGTGGAAGGAACAGATGAATAGTTTGTAAAATCCCACGAAGTGGTCGTAAGGATGGTAGAATATGTATGTGGATATAGGGGGGGATAGGAAGAGGGATTGAAAACAATAATAATAATAAAAAAGAAAATACTTGCTTTAGCGAAAGACAAAGAGATAATTGGAGGTGCAGGTGCGTGTCAGAGAAGATCAAGTACAGATCAAGTACAGGAATACAGAACAGGGAAGGTGGGGAAGGAGAAAGGAAGAAGAGGAAGGCAGGTAATTGATATAAAGCGAGAGGGTGAAGAAGAACTTGGGGAGAATAAGATATACTGTGGTGAAGTAAATGCAGAGAGGAAGTTATTAAACAGATTGATTTCAGAGTAAAAGATGGTAATAGAGAGATGGTGTATGAAGTGAATGTAATTCTGGGCTGACAGAGGGAATATTTAAAATTTTTTTTTATTGTTAAGGACAGCAAAGAGGTTGAGCTGAATGGTACGAGAATAGGTGTAATCATAAGTTTGAGAATACCATGAAAGCGACAACTGAGGATGTAAGCAGGGCAGTAAAGAGGTTGAAGAAGTGAGATGCTTAATTATAACGGTGCTATAGTGACCGATTGTTTGCCCTGTGTTATTGTTGCAGTTCTAGGTGCGGGAAAGATTCCGAGGATTGAGTAAGAGGAATGATTGCTGTATTGTATGAAAGTAAAAGTAATATAGAAGACCGCAAGAATTGTAGGGGCAGATAACTTCTTTTACACCAAAGATGTTATTAAGCATTTTGCCTGAGGAAGTAGATGACGAAGAGGAGAACGCTGTAGGTCTAAATAAAGGAGGTGTGGGGATCAAGTGAATGGCTAGTTTCGTGTAGTGCAAAGTTGTGGGATAAGGAAATAGATTGTAAATGGAGTATGGAATCGTCGATGTTTGTGGATGATAGGATATTGATTTGCAATAGTAAAAAGAAAGTTCAGAAAGCAGTAGAAGAATCTGGAAGTATGTGCAAGAGGATAAGGTTAAGAGTAAATGTGAGCAAAAGTAAGATTATGGAGGACAGGAAATCAGGACGATAGATAAATAAATGTTAATGTGGACGATAAAAGAATGGAAGCGGTTGATCTGTATAGGAATTTTGGAGTTAGTATGATGATGATACAGTAGTAGGATTAAAAAAAAAATGAGTCACAGAATAGGTGAAGCAAGAAAGGTAGCAGGGTGTGGGCTTAAAGATTAGGAAGAGACCAGGAATGTTTTGGAAAGCAAGGTGAGAATGTGTGAAGAATTGGTAAAGTTGCTGAGATGAATTGTTTAAAGAGTGGATGTGGTGTATATAAACTTGAAAGGATGAGAAATATGGAGGTAAATGGCAAAATGATTAGCATAGATACGGCGATGGATCAGAGTGTTATGGGACGCACTGTTCTGTGGAAAGCATTGAGGACGATAAACTGGTGAAAAGCATAAAGTATATTTATATCTGAAATGTTAGGATGGGACATAACCCGTGGAGTACGTAGTTACTGAAAAAAAAGCAACTACTTTTCCATACTGCATTGTTCTTTTGAAAATGCTAATCTACCTTAGTAATTGCTGCTTTATTTTGAAGTAAGCATAATTTTCTTTCATAAGTATAAAATGAGAGAGTAACTTCTGTATTTCATGCTGATAAGAAACGTTTACAGATGACGTATCGAAGATGTAGGTTAACGATGCAGTGTAGGGAAGGGTTCCGACGAGATGCTGTTGAGGCTTCTGTGTAGATGTATGAAACAACTAATGTGGAAGATTCAATGTATGAAACAACTAATGTGAAAGATTCAGTGTATGAAACAACTAATGTGAAAGATTCAGTGTGGCACTGACCGTTGTGTTGTTTTCATCCTGGAGTCACCTCCTGTAATGGGAAACTCATTAATGTTGAAAGCATATATATATATATATATATATATATATATATATATATATATATATATATATATATATATATATATATATTATACATACATATATACATACATACATACATATATTATATATATATATATATATATATATATATATATATATATATATATATATATATATATAAGCGATGAGCATCTATAATTTTTTGGTAAAAATATCCACGTTTTGATGCACCGTCAACCAGCCTGGGGCCAATGTCCACTATTCAAGCAAAGAGTATGAATTTACCATAGGCTAAGTTCGAGTCAGTACGTAACTTTTCTCGAGTCAGATTCGTATCATATCACAAAAGAGGATAAAAGAGTCAAGATCTGACGACCGTGACAACTGTTTCTAGAAGCGTCTGCATGAGGCCAGTGACGAAGAAGCCACTTCAAAATACATATTCAAGGTTTCTCGGTTGCTTCCACAAAGACATCCTAAGAAATTACCAGAACATCACACCGATTGCGACAATGTTGACAATAAAAATACGGCGTGTGATGCGTAACAGAGGTTTAAGTAACCATGAAGATGTTGCTTGATGATGTCTTTCGAAAGTACATTACATATAATGACACCAAAATATTAAAGGACAACATTGTTTTTTATTGTGGATGGCAGTTATTTGATAATTATCTTTAATTAGTTCATAATAGTTTATTTTCAAAGTCAGCTTTAGTCTGTCACATTCTGGTTCGCACTAAGTAAATCTAGAAATATATTTAATTATATAATACTCCAAGACAATTGGTCGTTTCCTGTATTCACATAAATGCTCGAATTATTTAGTAAACACAGGAATAATATTTGTATGTATGTGCATGTATAACATTTTGGAAAACGTAGCATAAGATATAGCCATTAATTCTCCTTCATTTATCGAAGCTTATTTTGTTGTTATGTTGGACTGGTGTTTGTCTTATTCGCTTCCTTCTCCAATTATTTCGAATCACCGCTTTTAAACTGCATTGTTTTTTCTGTGCATAAAGTTTGTGTTAGATATATGTGTGTAAGTTTGCTTGCACAGACATAAAAAGTCGCGGAGACATGTATTTAACATTTTTTTTCTTTTTGCGTTCGAAAACTCGCCTGTTTTCAGCTCCTCCGTTATTACAGCTTTTGTGCAATTGAACATTTAGCATATTTGGCGCAGTTCCTGGTTTCTACGTAATTATTTGCCGCAACTCTGGCGTCCCGTTTTTGCACCTGTTCAATTTTTTGGTGGAGCGAACCTTGATATTGGTTCCGAGACGTACTTATCGTTATTCCCTGTCTAATTCCAATTCATTAATGCATTTAAATGGTGCAGTTTATAATATGTCTTTTGCCCTATTTCGGTCTACGCCTTAATTCTTTAGCGAACTAAAATTTACTTAATTTTCTTGTCATAACACACCGGGCACTGAGGTTAGGTTATTATGTTAGTGTTCATTGAAGTTGTTGATGCGTAGCTAAAGGAATATTAATGAAATATATAGTTAGGGTGCTTGCTCGTTTCTTTGTGTACATTGCTGGTTTCTTACAACCGGGCAACTTGTACTTAGTCTTTACTCCACTTGCTTATTTCTTTGCTATTTTCACACACACATATATAGCTATATATATATATCGTATATATATATATATATATATATATATATATATATATATATATATATATATATATATATATATATATATATATATATTCACAAAATCACCATAACTTTGGAATAAGTTGCACCTAAAAGGAAGTTATAATTGATAAGTTCCATATATATGTACTGTATATATAAATAGATATGCATATATATATATATATATATATATATATATATATATATATATATATATACTGTATATATAGTATATACAGTATATATATATTCACAAACAGTAAAAAACAAAAATATGGTATCATTTCAATTCATCATAACTTGTGATAACACATCCAAAGAGAAATTATAATGGATAAGTGCCATATATATATATATATATATATATATATATATATATATATATATATATATATATATATATATATATATATGTGTGTGTGTGTGTGTGTGTGTGTGTGTGTGTTTTGTGTGTGTGTGTGTGTGTGTGTGTGTATTCACAAATATTAAAAGAAAATATGGTTTCATTTCGCATTCACCATAACTTGGGAATAACTTACAACCAAAGGGAAATTATAATTGACCAGTGCTCAAGCGCCTGCCAGGAGACGTAACCGTGGGATGTTTTCGAAACAACGATAGACAGTGACTTTGACCTCCTGGCTGTATTGGTTATCAGTTATCATTTTCGTTTTGTGTAAGTTATTCCCAAGATATAATGAATTCGATGTCAAAAAATGTCTGTGGCTTAATTTTTTTAAATATAAAAATAATCACGGCTATCGAGACAAAATACACACACCCACACACACACACACACACACACACACATATATATATATATAAAATGTATGCATATACACACATACACACACACACACATATATATATATATATATATATATATATATATATATATATATATATATATATATATATGAATACATGTGTGTGTGTGTGTGTGTGTGTGTGTAAAATAGTCAACACACAATCACGTATGGAACAGAAATAAGTTTCTTAATCACATCAGTATAGAACCCAGGTCTTTCAATTGTAAGGCAAGGCCGCTGCCAACTAAGCTACACAAGTCATAAAATATGTTGGAACCTAAGTGCCACTGTACTTAAGGCTTTACCTGAGCACTCACACACACATACACAGGTATATATATATATATATATATATATATATATATATATATATATATATATATATATATATATATATCGATATAAGATTGCTCTTAACCCTGCCTCCCGACCATTACAGTCGACTAACTGCCAGGTACTTAATGCACTGCTTTGGTTACCAAAGGCACAATGGGTATTTCAGAAATGGGTCTAAATTGGTAACCCTCCACCCTGGATCGATCTCGAGACTCTCTTTGGTGAATATATATATATATATATATATATATATATATATATATATATATATATATATATATATATATATATATATATATATATATATATGTATATATATATGTGTGTGTGTGTGTGTCTGTGTATGTATATATATATACATATGTGTGTGTGTCATGTACAGATACGTATACTGTGTATATATATACACAGTATCTGTACATGACACATTTGTTTATATAGCTATGACATTTTTTGTATTTAATAAAGAACTTGCGTGGTGTTTTGGAAGTTCATATAATCACATTATTTTTTCGTGAATAAATAAAAATTTATATATTTGTGCGTAGCTAGGTCACGATTATGGTATTCGACTTGAGAGAGAGAGAGAGAGAGAGAGAGAGAGAGAGAGAGAGAGAGAGAGAGAGAGAGAGTTGTGTGGCATTAAAAGTAAATGGGTGAAAATGGATTTGCTTAATTTTACTAGAATACCGACGGGACTGAAGGCTAGACGTTTGAAACTAACAAATTAGATGCGCCTCTTGAGTGAGGGAAGTTTATAGGAATCAGGTGGAACATAGCCCGAAGGTAGCGAACAGAGTCATCTGCCGAGTGAAATTTAATATGAGGTGATTAAGCTTAGCGGGTGTTACGTGGGGGTCTTGTGAGGAGGCGGGGAACTCCTCTTACATCAGCCTGGAACAGAAGGTTTTTCTACATGAAACCACTTTCCGCGCAGGGTGGTTTCAAAGGACGTCTGAATAGTGAAAGGTAATTAATAAATAATATCTGGAATTAGTTGTCCGTAAATGGGTCGTTAATGATGAAGTTGGTAGCAAAGACATTTAAATAGGAATAGTTTAAATAGTTTAAATCTTATTTTCGTACAAATCAGGTATTGATTCTAACCTGATGTTGGAAACTTCCGCTCTCCCCTGGCGTAATGTCTTTGTCAGTGCTGTCGAAATGATGAAAGTAAAACAGAAAACGGCCATTGTTATGTTCCTCCCTATGACTAGGAGACAGACAGGCCAGAGACGGACAGACGTACAGACAGTCAAACAATCAGGCATACTTAGCCGGTTCTGCCCGCTGAGCGACTTCATCAGCTGTATTTATAGACATCTATATTGTACAATTTAGAACAATTTAATCACTCCTGGCTGTCAAAACCACCTACATATCTTGAAGAATAGGAGAAGAAGGAAAGAAAGGGAACTCGGCGTTAATGTATTCATGTATTTCCATTTATTTCCACGGTACTTGTATTGTCCGATTAGGAGGAATCATCACTTCTAAACGATCGCCGGATTGGCTTTAATGATAGGAAATGACTCGAATAATTGCTTAGCTTTAGCTTGCTTTACCTTGAAATCCCTCCCTACCCCTCTCCCACCACCCCCGCCATTTCCATTACCTTAATCCACCCCACCCCCACCCCCCACCCCCAAAGCCTTCTTCCTTAAGCTCTATTCTCCTTGACAATCCCATGTGGCGTTCCCCCGCCTTCTACGTCTTATCACCCCCCACCTTCCTAACCATCAGTCCTCCCCCTTCCCCAATTTCCCGATATGACGCTGGGGAGTTTTTGTGCCGAAATGTCATGCATGGCGGGGCTTCTGCCGCGTCCATGTCTCAGGGCGTCAATGATAAATTGTCGTCTTTCAACACGGCGTCCTTATCTGCGCCTGCACCGTGTAACTTCTGTTTTATCAATTTCTCCTCTTCCATGATGATTTGTTCAGGTTACTGTTTGATGGATTGTCTTCTTAACACCTCGAACGCGGTAGATTCGTCCTCGTTAGAATGGCGAGACACAAGGGAGAATGACAAATTATCTAAATTACAGCGAACGTTACTGGCCACCATTTGCATTCTTGGGATGGCATTCGGGTAAGCGTCCCTTCACTATCGGCATTCACCCCATATTGTGCGAATTTTCATTACATGTGCTCAACATCCGGCTTTCGGCTGCATAAAAAGCAGCAGGAGCATGAAAAGCGCTGGAATCGTTTCAACAAGTAACAAGAAACTCTTCCGGCCCGACAGACTTTTGCTTATTGGGGAAAAGAGGGTCTTTGACCTTTCTTGTCCATTTAGACAAAAAGGCTCGCTTTAGAAAGCGCTCTGCACAAGACTCCTAATTCCAGTCACCCGACTTCTTCCTCTTCTTCGTCTTCTTCTTCTTCTTCTTCTTCTTTCCTTCAACCGCCGTGGTTGCTATTTCTCACCCAAATAGGCAGGAGACCCTTTCGTGCGCAGCGCTTCCAAAAAAGAACGCCTCCATTATTATTACCGATAACATTAGACATTCACGGATTGTTACTTGCAGGAGGCGAGCTCAAAGTTTCCCGCTAAAAAATATCCATAATCAACCGTAGGAAGTTAAGAAAAAAGAAAGAGAGAGAAAAAAAAAGAGAGAGGAAAGGAAGTAATCGTCAAGCGATGTGATTTATTTCTGGATTTTAACTCACGCACTATCAGCTTGATTTGCAGTTCTTCCCATGGGCGACGCTGGAGACAGGAAACGATCACCGTGCACAATAATGAAGGATTGCATTGCCTTTGCCCATTTCCCTAACCCTCACCTCGCCTCCCTCTTCCTCCTCCCTTCCTCCTCCCTTCCCCCTTCCTCTCCTCAAGAAGTCCCCCCCCTCCCTATAGCCTCCCTATAGCCTCCCTATCCCATGGGTTTCCTTGTCAACCCACCTGTGCCCCTACCTCCCCTTTTCTTTCTCCCCACCCTTTGAGATCGGAAAATAGATAACGGGTGCTGTCAGGGAATTGCGAGACCTTATTACTCATATTTACGGGTTAACTCGTAGAGAAAGAACAAGTCTCGCTTGGATTTGACAAGACGGACGCGAATGGCATCAGGCGAATGAGAAATGAAGGTTGCTTTGAACGCAAACGAAACCTCAGTTGAGGTTATTTCTGGGTTGAAGGTTGTTTTGATCAATAACAAAATCTGTTTTCGGAGCTCTGTCAAATGAGGATTGTTTTAAAGATTAGCGAGCCTTTGCTGGAAGTATATGCAAGAGAGGTTGTTATCAATAAAATTAAAACTTTTTTCCGTTGTTGTGGCTTGAAGAATTTTCTCATAAAAACGATCGATGGATTGATTGATTGGTTGTGAATTATATGTTATCTGGAGTTACTGCGAAAACAAGCGAAACCCTGCTTAAATAACATGAAAAATATGTTGTTATAAATACAAAATTAACATTTTCAGAATTTTTTTTTATTAAAAGATTGTTTTAAACCCGAACTAAACATTGAAACCGAGTTAATGTATTTTGCTTATTACAGGAAAAGGTATCGTGGTTGCTTCGTACAGATTTCAGGGGAGTAACGAAGCTTTTACGGGACGGAAACAAAGGATTTGCTGATAAGCCGTCGTTTTCTGGCGTTTAATGGATAGGCTGACACCAAACAGAAAGAGCATTAAGAAGAGAGAGAGAGAGAGAGAGAGAGAGAGAGAGAGAGAGAGAGAGAGAGAGAGTTACCTAGAGGTTGATCTGTCTGAACAATTCTGACAGCCATAGGTAGCTAGGTTTTCCAGTATTTTTGCAATTCACACTTTAATCTTGGCGTTTATTTACAACTTGTAGTGCGTATAATATGCACTCATGAACGCTTAAGTTAAGATTAAGTTTCAGTGACTTTTCTATGCACATTCATTTTGTAGTAAAGGATAATTTAGTTGTTATACCGTCGTTTGCCATGGAGCACGGAATTCAATTTTTTTCTTTTATTTTCCCTCTGGAAACATTAGAGTGCTTGTGGAAATTTTTACCAGTTTTGAGTAAATTACAGTTGATTTGTTTATTTTCTTTTAGTTCGTGTAGAATTTCTCATCTACAACAGAGAAGGTTCAGTCTTATATATTAATCTGGTTTCCAAAAGACGACTTTGGTTCAGTAATGTGACGGTTTGCTTGCCCAGGTGACTGCAAATTCACGTCTCGAATAGAAGACGACCTTATAAAATAAGAATTTTTTTTTGCTCAACTTTACTAAGGAAGAAGGCTGTGTATTTTTGCGTGTCTTTGCCTGTGCTTGTGAGAGATAACCAGAGAGACGTCAGTGAAACATACATAGTGAATTTTTTTCTTTTATTTTCCCTCTGGAAACATTAGAGTGCTTGTGGAATTTTTACCAGTTTTGAGTAAAGTACAGTTGATTTGTTTATTTTCTTTTAGTTCGTGTAGAAATAAACAATTAAAGAAATAGTTTGAACATCATGAACACATTTGCAAATTATACTCTTTCATGTATATTCAGTAAATGAAGAGCAATTAAAAATTTCCATATTTGCTCATGTAGAGAATATAGCATTGCGCATATAACATGAACCCATGTATATATGTATATATATATATATATATATATATATATATATATATATATATATATATATATATATATATATATATATATATATATGCTTGCTTGAAATCATGGAACCCTTGTTTTTACTTTTTACATACACACATCTATATATATATATATATATATATATATATATATATATATATATATATATATATATATATATATATATATATAATATTTACAAATATTATTTATGAATATATGTATATATATATTTTTATATATATATATATATATATATATATATATAATTTGTATATATATATATGTATTTATATATATATATATATATATATATATATATATATATATATATATATATATATATATATATATATATATATATATACATACATACTGAATTTTCTTATTCTGGTCTTCCGAATGAACTAATTGAGGACATGAAGTTATATATATATGTATATTTATTAGTAGCTATAACCTCCTGAGCCCTTTTAACCAAAATTGGCAGTTTCACTGAGGTTGCCGAAGGGTTGAGTGAAAGTGTTGTTTGTTTATCTGCAATCGGAAATTGGGGCCCTTGAGGCTTCTCGAACACTTGTGTGTTTTTCCAAGCAATCGCAATGATTCAGTTTATCATAATTCACGTTCTGCTGTCCTCAAAAGAAAGAAAACAAAACTTCGACCTCAATTAAACCTTTCATTTGCTTATTTTTCTCTCCTCTGTTTGTTCGTATTGTTCCATTTACTTGTCACGAAAAAATTATCTGCTTTTAGATTTATAGTTTAGGTAATAACTCTCAGAAATGATAATCGGTAATGATTCTCTTTCTTTATGTGTGCTCAGTGTCCTCGTTGTATTCGTTGGGGTGATAGGTCGCTATTCAAGTCTGTCTCTGTCTGTCTGTCTGTCTGTCGTGTCTGCCTGTTTCTAATGCATCCGTTTTCGTGCGCGGCCGAGTCTATATGCTAGGCGCCAAATAAGTATGCGATTGTATTTATATATCCGTAGTAATCATTTCCTGTTGATAAGGCAATAGCTTCTGAAGATAACATCAAATTGGATCTTGAGCGAAAATCATCCACCTGTTCTAAATAACCTTTCCGGCGTTTTTTCTTTCTTTCTTTCTCTTTTCTGTCGTCTTATATCAGTCGAATACTGGTTTTGCTTCCGGTCGCCAGTTTCGACGTTTCTTTCCTGATAAAAAGATTGTTTTTTCTCTCTCCTAAAACTCGCGCTTTGTTTTTTTTTTCTTTCAGTTGTTCCTCCTCATTATCATTGGTATTTTGTCCTCTCTCTTGTTTCTTTGTCTTCTTTGAAAATGAGAATAGGTTTCTGTTTTTATCTTTTGTCTCAGTTTTTTTTTTATTTCGCCTCGGGAAAACTTTTATATTGTACTATCCACTGACGTAACCTGTGCTCTACCTTGACAGACATGGAAATATTTACGGGAACAAGTCAGTAATTTTTCCATGTAGAGTGAAGTGAGAGAAAATATTCTACGCGTTTTTTTTTCACGCCAGTGGAAGAAAACGCAGAAACTTCTGAGATTCTTCATTTTCATTTCCCTCGTTTCCGAGTTCGTTACTGAAATGAGTCCCCGTTCGTTAGCGAAGAGTTTGGGCATTGTTTTCTATCACTCCTGCAAGTTTGAAGGGTCCGTGATATAACTGAATATATGTGGTTTACTTTCACAGGCAATTTAGTTTTTTCATCGCGGATAATGATTAAACCTGTGAAGCAATACTGAGGTATCCTGAAACTGTCTCTATAATCAGATGTGAATCATTGAGCTTGTGATTTTATCATCGCGTACAACACTGAATTGCGTACAGAACCGATTGAAAAAAATTCTCCAAGATATGGTAATTGAGAGTAGAGTAGCATAAGAAATGTATTTCATTGCAAATTCTCTGCTTAGCCTGTAACACCTCTGTAATGTTGAGGAACCGCATCAGTTTTCATCGCAAGCAACTGGGAAAGACCCTCAGTGAAGATGTATTTTTTATGAAAAAGATGACAGCTAAATGGAGGGTTTCAACATTAGGGCAGACGCGCTTGCTGTTTTCCCTAATTATTTGTAGTTATTTTTTTTTTCGGGCGGAGGGTGAGGGATGGGGGTTGGGGGTGGGGTGTCTTGAAGGCAGTCAGTATCATCACTTTCAAAAAGCTTGAATGAATCACTGACTAACATTTAGTAGACAATAGTTACTTCAAGATATTGAAAATCGACGAGAGGGCATCTTGCCGTTTGTAATCTGGCTGAGTTGATTATCACCCACTCTAAAAAAAAAAAAAAAAATACTCTCTTGCTGTCGCTTCCCTCTGAACCAGAATTTTGAACCCCTCTAGCCTTCAGCATTAAAATGGCCTTCCTCGATGTAAAAGGTTTCCTGAAGAATTACATAACTTTCCAGGGACGATTTAAACAGAGAGGACTGCACGGCGAGTCTTCAGGTTATAAATTGCTACGAACAGGATGTCCACATTTTTTCATGATTTTTGAAAAAGTCCTACCTACTCTCTCTCTCTCTCTCTCTCTCTCTCTCTCTCTCGTAAAACTGCACTAGGGGTTGTATTGGAGCTCTGGCCTTCTGTCCATTGATGGAATGGAAAGAAGGCCAGATACATTTTAATAATTAAACTGAAAGAATCTTTGAAAATAAAATTGTCATTATTTTCGTTGGGGATTACTGTGATCCTTTAGTAAGAACAGTAAAGAAATTAATTAGTTTTGGAAGAGGTTACTGTGAAACTCTGAGAAAGCATTTATCATGCCGGATTTCTTGGGTTTCGTCAAACAGTTGAGAAATTGGAAGGAACACAAATACACATTCTGTAATTAACGCACGAAACGCGCGCGAGCGCTCACACACATACACACCCACACACACACATGCACAGAAGTGAAGTCTTGTAACGTGAAAAAAAAAGAAAATTGACTGATTTCGATTTAGTGTTATCTGTTAAACCACAAGCTGACGTCCCCGTTCAAGGCTGCGCGCGCACCAAAAATAATTATTTTTTCCATAACGGGTATATACACAGAAGAGAGAAGTGTGTGTGGAAAAGTAATTATTGCGAAACATTGGAAATGAATTATGATTAGAAGTCCGCTTGCAAAATTACGACTCGTTAATAGTGCGTTTCCCAAACCGCTCGTTCACCTCGAAGTGCTCGTTTCGATTCGAACCACGCCCTCACCTGCATACCATATATTGATTAACAGCCACCCGCGGTAGTTGAGCAATCGCCTGATTAGGATCAAGGTCTCAAGGACCTTTCGTGAAAGTCTCCAGCGTTCTGGTGTACTTCGGAAAAAAGTCTTGTTTGTTTGTGACGTTTCCACTATCTTGGGAGAGATTGGCAAATATTCGAGTAAATTGGCCATTTATCATCGCTTCCTTGCGTTGTAAAAGGCAAGAACGAGTTCACTGGACCTCGTCAGTGACAACATCGCGTACTCTATTCCCCTATCGTGGAACCGTAATGACAGTTCAGGAACGAGGCTGAAATGGTTCCACTAATTCCTGTTGAACGATTCTTGCATGTCTTGAAGATATTCCTAAACAGTTTACTATAGTTGTAGGTCTATGCATCTATCCCAGCCTATCATCCACTAGTCCACCCAGCCGTAAATGGGTACCAGCGTTCCCTCGGGACAATAAAAAGGGCTAGCAACTCCGCTCTTGAAGATTTGCCGAGACTCTGGAAGGCTATACCCTTCCCGGAAACAACCCTTCCAAAGGGGAAACAAGGGTATGGTAAAAAAAAAAAAAAAAATATATATATATATATATATGTATATATATATATATATATATATATATATATATATATATATATATATATATATATATATATATATATATATATATATATATATATATATATTATAATCGCCTCCAGCGCCATTCGCCTAAAAGGGCATCTGGAATTTCACGACTTATATCTTTCCAGTGCTTAATCTTCCACGAATCTCCAAGTAAGTCTAGGTCTCCCACCTCTTCTGGTGCTCACACTCTCCCTCACTATTCTCCTACAGGTTGTGCGAAGGACATGTCCAACCCATCTTCATATCCCCTTCATAATTATCTCATATCTATGAAGAACTTCCATAATTTCCCTTTTGGTATCATTTCCCGTTCTATCCTGACATCTGACACCTAATATTCTTCTCAAAGCTGTATTCTCAAATCTGCAAAATCTTCTAGGTAAAGCTGCATGTCATACCAAGATTTGTGTCCGTACAGCAATACAGATTTTACCAAACTAGTGTACTGCACACACACACACACACACACACACACACACACATATATATATATATATATATATATATATATATATATATATATATATATATATATATATATATATATGTGTGTGTGTGTGTGTATGGTTCCTTAGCACCGCAACGGTCCTCCAAAAGCCAGAGGTACCGTCCTTGGGCCTCCCATTCCTAAGGTTTTATGGCTAGCTAGTTCCCTTCTTACCACCACCAGTCCACCCAATTGTGAATGGGTACCAGCGTAAGCTGGAAGCCAAGAGAAGGGCATGTAATTTGAATACATTTATTTCTTTTTGATTTGAGTCAAATAATTTCATAGGTTTCCTTTTTAGATGATGTATATTATAGTTTATATTCTTTCTATATCAATCTGAAAGCTGAAACTTATAATTTATTTGATGAGCTCCCTTGCTTTCAGTCTATTACGGACAAGTACGAGCCTAATTTCAAGTCTTTTACTGAATGGCGTTCTGTTCTTAGGCATTTGGATGGTCATACTGTATTAGTAATCTTTGTTCGTATATTTTTACTCTGGTTATCAATGCGGATATTGAGGACCATAGCAGCGGCCAATGAGAAGAGAATTTTCATTATCGTGTCCCAGCAACCTACCGGTCTTCGAACTCATTTGCAACAACTACAGTCAGGATATTTTGATGCAAATATAAATTGATCATTTTTATGTTGAGAGAGAGAGAGAGAGAGAGAGAGAGAGAGAGAGAGAGAGAGAGAGAGAGAGAGAGAAATGATTACGTGTGTAATGAACTGAGACTTGCGTAACTGCTGCGACCTTAGCTCACTCACTTTTAATTGAGACTTCAGTACTAAAAGTTTATTGATCATCCCTTCCCAACACGGCATCGAATGAGGTTCATCGTTATCTTTATCACAAAACTATCGAAGTCTTAAAAGATGAGGAGCGCTGACGTATGCGAAAATCAAAGGATCTAATGATAAAATTGTTCTTTTATCTTTGTTATTTGGTTAGTGTCAGTAATTTCAGCTTTTCCACTGAAAAAAATAGAGAAGGATTAGTAAATAGTTCAAGAGTTAAAGTAACTTTGTTAGGCTGGTGAAATAAAGCTGATTAAAGTAGATTGTTAATATGATATAGCTATCACTAAATATTACGAATATATAAGTAAAACTTAAAGCCGAATTCTTCAGTCCCAAGGAATTCTGAATTATATTCCATTCGAAAAATGTGATGGTTTTAGTCCTGATTACGATTCTCTCTCTCTCTCTCTCTCTCTCTCTCTCTCTCTCTCTCTCTCTCTCTCTATCTATCTCTCTCTCTCTCTCTCTCTCTCTCTCTCTCTCTTTCTCTCTCTCTCTCTCTCTCTCCCGGAAACCCCCATCTCTCCGAAATGAACGACGGAGCAGCGAAAAAACTGAGACAGCAAAAGTCTCAGATAATTGATGAGAATTTAATTTGGTTTCATTTTTATCGGTGTTTTGAGAAGACGCGCTGTCAACTGCCATCTAAGAATGTCAGGTCGAGCTAACCTTTTATTTCCTTCTCTCTCGTTTTTAACGTCCTTCTTACTCTCAGCTCTATCGGAAAATCCTCAAGCCTCGGATTATTTTCCCCCCATTCAGTTTCGTTCTCTTGGTGTCGGTAGAGCCCGACGAGAACGATTTTCTTTTAAGGGCTTTGAATAACTCGTGAATAAAGAATTTCAAAAATTATATTTTTGCAGCTGTCGTCTTTGGGGGTTTTGATGATGTTGCCTGTTCATGGCTTCAGACTTCAAAGCGTCAATTTGATCATTTAATCAACACATTCGCGGGAGTCATGTACACCCCCATCTGCGCTTTAATAACAGTTATTAAGCTCAAGATTCAGATATGATTATTGTTACTTGAAACAACGAAGATCCTATAAACCAACTGCTTAAAATGTGATCATATGGTATTATTATAATGGGTGGGTCGGGATAACGGTTCATGCAAGTACTTCCAGTTCATATCAACTTTGCGGCGTGTCATTATCTTGATCATCCCTATTATTTTTCTGTATAGTTATTCACGTACTTGGGCAGTTGATTAGGCTCCTGGATTCTTAAAGATACACACATTCGCTCAATAATCGCTCTCAATTATCACTCTCAATTGTTCTCGGCAGTGTTGCATAGTAACATCTCCGGCAGTTATGACGTCATTCAGTATTATAAACAAAGTCGTTCCTTTAGTCGCTGAGGGACACAGACGGGAAAATTGCAATGGCTAAGTGAAGATGTATGTATAAAGGCTATCTGCGGACAATTTCCCTTCATTTCTTCGTCACAATTACATCTGCGATCACATATGTGATGAGTCTTCCATAGGGGCTTCTGGAAATATTTATAAATATTACCATCAGATCCATAAAAATTCCTTCATGACCAGAACATTCGTAATCGGTATAACCGTATCGTAATTATACAGTATCTGAAATTTTGATGTCTCTACGTATGATTTTCAAAGTACGTTATCTGTAGATTCACATGTGGATTTTTCATCCTCAATGTTGTTTTAGTTTTTCTATTTATCATCCGTTACTATAACACAATTTTTACGATTATTATTATTACCACTATTGTGAAGACAGAGAAGAATAAAAGTTTATCATTTATTCAATATAATAAGATTATTATGTAATTTAATTTTTTCAAGTAATAATATTTATTCACACATGATGTTTAGCCAACGGTACTTGTTCTCTTTCACTTTATAATACCTACAGGTGTACCATTACCGTGAAAAGGAGAAAAGACCTCTGCTTTGTGAGAGGGCATGTTTTCGACTGTCACGGCATGACGTACTTTCATTCTTCATACTTACATAGGGTCTAGTAATGATACTCTGATCAGGAGCCGACCTGTTCTTTGGCCACTACGCGCTTATGTTTTGAGTGGTAGCAAATAGTGGTGTGAGAAGTAGCCAACCTGTGCTTTGACCATTAGTAAGTTTATGTTTTGAGCAGTGGTTACAAGTGTTTTGACCCTACTGTATAGCCAGCCTCATTTTGAGCAGCAGTCAACCTGTGCTCCGTGCAATAGTTGGCTTTGGGTTTGGGCGGTAGCCTGTCTATGCTCTGCACAGTATCCAGCGTTTGTTGCAACCACAAATCAGCCTGCATGCAGAGCAGTAACTTTCAACAGGTATTCAACATTAGCCAACCTGTGTTCTGCTCATTGGCTGTTATATACTTGCTTTCAACATAAACCAATTTTAGCTGAAAGCTGTAGCTGCCCTATTAGACTTTCAAGATTTGCTAACTTATGCACTTTAGGGCGCATCTACACTGTAGTAAAACATTTCATGAACTCGCTTCGGCAACTGTATCGCGCATGTATCACAAACAGCTTGAAAACAAGTCCAGGAACATCAGCGGAGAACAGGTCTTTGGCAAATGCTGGATGATTACATGAAACACTACTTCATTGGCCTGTCGATAGCATGGTGTTGCGGAACTTACAAACAAGTCTTACCTTGTCTTGTGCAGTTTCATAGTCTCAGCCATTTCCTGGAGTCTTTGGCAAAGACACGGGGTCACCCAAAATCTGTGTTTTTGTTTCTCATTACTTTGGCGGAAAAACAAGGTAGCCAAAACGGATGCAAGAAGTAAGTCCTCTTTCCTCACTGGCATGTCCAAGACTGATTTGTGACAGTGAGATCTGAAACAATATTTTAGACATATTGTTAGAGTTGGCTGAGACAATGGGGCCATTGTCTCAGCCAACTCTAACAAATGTAAAGTCATTTAATTATTTTTTCTAACTAGGTAGCTGTTCGAATCCCACTGATGACAAAGCACTTATCACTTATAATTATATGGTGTCTACGGATCGTTTTGCTTTATTTTGGATGCGACCTGAGAAGTAGGTGTCCCATAGAGGCTTTCAGTAATCATCAACTTGTCATGTGATCAGTAGGCTAACGGACTTATACAAGCTTTCAGCATAACTAACCTGAGTTTTGAGCATTAGACCTTTTTATATAAGTTTGAACATTAGTCAACACTGTTCTGATGAACATGTGCTCCAAAAAGTTGTTGTATTATGAAGGCTTTCAACTTGACTCACCCTGTGCTATGTAGGCTAGTTAATCTTACGTAGGCATCGAACATTGGACCAGCCTCTGCTCTACTGAGTATGAGTATCCACCAGTCAACACTGCCTGTAAAATTAAACACATGGGTAAAAAAAAAAAAAAAGTGAAAAAAGCTGGTCTCAATTTCACTGAGGAATATATATTTCTATAAAACATCTTTTATTGTTCGCTTGCATTGCCATTTGTCCTAAACTATACATTTTTGCAAAATCAGATATATCATGTTATTACCTACAAACGGAAGATAATGTTTATGCTCGCTTAAGTGTGTGTGTGTGTGTGTGTGCGCGCGCGCGCGTGTGTATGTATTTTTGAGTTTACAATACATCTCGAGAATGTTTAAATGGTTTTTCATTCGGTCCTCTCTCACTCTCTCTCTCTGGATGACGAATTATTGGTGTTGATAGTTTGGAAACTAGTTGCGTCTTGACTCCATCTTGCCTTTTCTAATGAAAATATTTCCAACTTTTACGGGTGGAACCGGAGATCGGGGCCCATAGATTAGGTACACACATAATAATAATAATAATAATAATAATAATAATAATAATAATAATAATAATAATAATAATAATAATAATTATTATTATTATTATTATTATTATTATTATTATTATTATTATTATTATTATTATTATTATTAAGTGACACGCATTTAAAGATGTGAGTTGATTTACGAACTGATGAAAGACCTTCAAAAAGGCGCAATCTGCATTGAATGGCGCTTTGTCTTTATTTCCACTGATTGTCGAAGGATATTCGTGAATTATCAGATTAAAGGAGGTTCTCATTTCAAGCACTTCATTGAGGAGTGATGTTTAATGGTAGTCCGATATTCAGTAGTAACATATTAATAATGATTAAAATGCCTCATTAAAAGATCATCTAATGAATACCTGAGCCAGCAGGTTTTTTTATATTAAATTTCTGGCAGCTGATTTTTCTTGGACCCTTTTTCCACAATACTGAGCAAAGAAAATTCGAGGGGAAATTGGCTGGAATATGAAAAATTCCTCATCTTTTTATCAGTTGTAATTTAAGAGTTGCAGCATTTCTTCCGAGACTTTATTTTTTTCGGTAAATGCTCTTGAATATGTAGAAATCGCTGCAGTCGGAGAACCGACATTGATCCAGCAACTAATATCAGATGATAATTACTTCCGTCGGAATAGATAAAATTTTGAGACGGAAGATTTTGAATTTTAGGACAGAGAATGAAGTCGATTCGACTCTCGTGGCCGTTTGGGTGGTGGTGGAGGGGAGGTGGCTTAGGGAAGGGAAAGGAGGAGGTCGTCAAGCTCTTTTCTTGGGATAAAAAAAAAAAAAAAAAAAAAAGCTTGGTTGAGGGGAATAGGGGGTCGTGGTAACAGAATGAGATAGGGAGGGGGTGGGTTGGGAGTGGGAGTGGGTGTTCGGAGGATGGGTGGGTTAATGACGTCGGCTAAAACTTGGCTAGTTTTGTCCATCGAGAGGATAGATTTTGGAAAACGATTTTGTGGGTCAGTTGATGTTCACGATCCAAACTTGTTTTGGTTCTTATCGTTTCGGATCATATATTCTATGAAGATTTTATTTTATTACCTTACAAGAAAACTTATTTTTTAAGTAACTGTGAAAGAATGTTATTTCTTGTTACTGATAACTTTGGAAAAATAAATACAATGCTAATCAATAATAAATTTCCTTGCTCCGTTAAATCTCAGCAAGATATATTTTTAGATCATGTGATAAAGAAGCAATAGATGAAATTAGTCTTTGTCAAACGTTTTTTAATGTGCGCTAAACAAAGAAAACGGATTTCTTACCGAATTGTACTACAGAAAATGGGTTCAGATGGCTAGCTCGAAGCGCCAACGTTGCTTAATTACGTGTGTATTTCATGATAAATTAGTGAAACTGTGGCGTTTTTCATAGGCTTAGTACACGTTTTACTCATATAAATGAATATTGCATAAGATGGTTCCTCGCATTCATTAGCTACTATATGTGCAGTAATGCTGTTTGAGTATCACCAAGTATTGCAATGCTGTTTATATTCACAAATATTAAGGGATAAATATTCGCTTCATATATATATATATATATATATATATATATATATATACATATATATATATATATATATATATATATATATATATATATATATATATATATATATATATATACATACATACATACATACATACATACATACATACATACATACATACATACATACATACATACATACATACATACATATTTTTTAAACACGTTCATTAAACTTTACGATGAACTTGTCATCGATTTTTTCCTTTCCAGTTTTTGATGGCACTAATGAACATCTTTTGTCATTTTTGAAGAAGTCAAGGTAAATTTCTAAACTAGAACTTGTTTACTTAAAGGCGAAGAACATTTATTATTATTCAGAAGATGAACTCTGTTCATATGGAACAAGCCCACAGGGGCCATGGACTTGGAATAGAAACCTCCAATATGGTGTTCTTTTGAAAGAAGCAACAAACGTAATTGAAAATACAGAAAGGAAGTAACAGATTGATAAATAAACAGATAAAATTGTAAGTAAATTATTAGAATACAAGGAGAATTGTTTTTAGGTACTTGGCATCTTCGCTGGAACTTTTGAGGTTCCAGTTTCACAACATCCTCAGGGAGGCTGTTCCTCAGTCCAGCGGTGTGAGGAATAAAGAACCTCTGGAACCGGGAAGTTCGACAGCAATGCACATTTACTGCATATTGAAGTTGCTATTCAGCAAGCCTGGTCGCTCCCGGCAGGAAAAGAGGATCGGGAATCAGTTGTGAATGTGAAAGATATCTGTTGAAATACATCTTATGAAAAACTGACAAACAAGAGACCCCCGTCGATGGGCCAAGGTATAACTGCTAATGTTAGGAAAACAGAAACATAACATCGTGAGTCACTCTATTCCAAAGGGATAAATCTGGCAGAAGCAGACATCCACTCCAGAGAACAGTAGTCTAGTAGAGAAGGGACAGATGACGTTAAACGGGTTGCACTGATTTCATCACTATTATAAATATATGAAGCCTTACGTACAATCAGGATCCAGCGTACAATACTTACTTTCCGTCCGGCATTTGCTGACACTTTCATTAGATGTTTCCCAAAAATAAACTGAGTCAAAAATAAACTGTGAGTATAGTTAAAGCTTCAGACCCACTCGGCAGAGTCCCATCCACTTGAAGGGGAGGATGGGGTGGAAAACCATGCGAGATCTACTAATCAATAATGTTTTCGTTCTACTGGAGTTTAGCCTCATACCCCACCGACTGCACCATTTACTAATCCTCTCCATGTCAGGATTGAGACTAAAGGCAGGTTTTTTTCTCAAAAGTGATTACTACACCCACAAATGTTGCATCATCGGTCCACTGAGCAGTCTTGTTTTCCAGACCAGCATCCATATCACTTGTATACACTAAAAATAACAGCGGACCAAGAACACTACCCTGTGGAACTCCAGACACAACAGGTCTTCGTTCGCTAAAGATCCCATCAACAGCTCGCTGCTGCCTACTTGTGAGGAGATCTTGAAGTAATTCTGAAACATATCCACCCATTCCAAGATTCTGAAGTTTAAGAAAAAGTGCCTTATAATTTAGTAAATCGAAAATAGCACTAAAATCTATTTAAATTACTCTACACTCAAAACCCTTATCAAGGTTCTCTTGCAAATGTTATGTCAAATCTAAAAGAGCATCGCAGGTACCTAACTGCTTTCTGTATTCAGATTGACTGATGGCTAATAATCCTTTGGATTTCACATACTTGTATAGTGGCTTGAAAATAAGTTTTTCAGCAACAACTTTGGAGGGCACAGGGAAAATAGAAATTGTCCTGTAGTTACTGCGTTCTGCAGATATGCCACTGTTTGGAAAAGGCACTATAGTTTGCGCTCATCTACGAAGATACTACATTATAAAAATTATAGAATGTACTCATCTTAGGAGACAACATCTAGAAACCTTTTTAAAAGACAAAGAGAAGAAACCATCGGGCTCTTCTCCACCTCAGCTATCAAGATTATCAAGAGTTTTTCTTAATGTCCCTGGAGCTAAATATTGTAAGAATAGGTTCAGGATGAAAATTATCAGGGAGAGGGACATCATCGGCTGATTGCTCAGCTTCAAAAGCTCGATGAAGCAGTTCAGCCTTTTCCTTAGGCCAGTAACCAATCTACCATCACCTGTTAGTAGTGGTGGAATGGGAGACGCGTCTGACCCAAAGATAGAAGATGACTGTATGGTCTACCACAGATGAGGCTGAGTAATGCTTCAAATTTCCTCTTTAAGGAATCGCTGTAATTTCTCTCAACTCTATGGTAAATTCTATTTGTAGCACGACGAGACTCAACAAAAATGCTGTGATTTTCATGTGAACGAATTCGTCTCCATGTGTTGAATTTGGTCTGTTTGTCATGGTAAGCTCGTCTACATGTATCATTAAACCATGGCTGGTCATTTGTCCTAATCTTGATGACCTTTCTATGGACATGCCTTACTAAGTTACCAACAGTAAATGCTAATTCTAGAAAACAGTGGGAGTGGACCCCTAAACCATTTTTAGCCAAGAAATCCCCCATAAATAAAATGGGAGACATTGAATATAGAATTAGCAAAATAGAATATTAGCGTCAGGATACTCGTGACAAGTAAATAAATACAGTAAACTGAGAGTGTGGGCTGTGCCTTGTATATTTACGTATAACTTCTAATTTGATAATTTAACTCACGACTTCGCTCCGCCAGACACTACTAATATTTACTTTAGGTAAGCATCATAATGCAAAAAAAAAAAATAAAATGCGTTATTCTGAATGTATATAAATAAATCTATAGACGTGATAATGTAAAGAAGTTTCCTTATTAGAATTAATATACATAAATTCAGAGGCGCAAGCAATAAACGTAAAAGGAATAGCTTTCATGATATCTGGAGACATCTCAAGTACCGGCGTTTTTCAAATCTCAAAGTTTAATTTTGACCTGTGAAGTTTCTCTAATGTCAAAAAACTACTTCCATGATGATACTATTAGGATGTAGACTGTGTCATTTTCTCTCGACGTACAAGGAGCTTTCAGTATACGGTATTGCATAATTTAGATCTTTATGAGTGATGCTTATCCTTAGAAATAATGCGAGCTGCCACAAGATAAGCGTCGTAACTTGTGACGCACCCCCCCCCCCTCTGTATTTCTGGTTCTTTGTTAGCACTCCGCAGTGATCTTAAGTTTACTGACTCTGCTAATTTGTGAACATGCATTAGATGCCAAAAGGTCCAAGTGGTGGGGCTATAGCTGTATGTAGGCAGTCAAGCTGTGGTGCTAAGCTGATATTTTCCTGAATAATTAATGGCCAAAATGAAAAGTCTAAGACCACAAAAAGCATGTATATGAAGGGTACAAACAAGATAAAATTGACAATAAATGTAAAAAAGGTCAGCTAAAATTGCCAGTTTTTTTTTTAACAAGTCTTTATGTCAACAGAGAAATTGTAATATCAGTAGCACGGGTAAAAGTTCTGAGTCGGTCCACGTTCACAAGACCTCAGCGAATCGGAAAAATTTCGTACCGAGGAACATTCACACAAATTTTAGATTTACTAGGCATCTGTAATTCAATATTTTGCTCAATTTGCTATGCGTTATGATCCCTCAAATTGTTGAAGCTGTCAAATCACCCATGGGCTGAAGGATGTTTAAGTCAACAAGAACCATCATTTTCATTCAAATAATTTGTCGTTAGATAATGCACTCTCTTTTTTTTTTTTGCATCGAGATTTTATGCTATCTTACTTGCCATTGCAAACGGAAGATATTTACCCCTTATTCCCTAGGATTAAGTTGTTACTAATATTTACGTTTGATAATATGTATGTGCGAGCTTTTAATGCGTGCCTCTGTGTAGTGTAAAGATACGCTTTGTGGTATTATGGATGAGTGAGAAGTGTAATACATAAATATCAGTAAGAAAAACACGAAGTGGGTTTTTGTTTGAGTGCAGCGTTTTGCACATCTAAATCTGACTTGATTAACTGTTTTTAAAAATGCATCCTATTTCATTTCCAGTACAGCTCCTTTCATTTTTGTTTCATTTTCCTTTTACTGACATTTTACAGTGGAAACATGCTAGGCAAGCCTATGGCTTTTCGAATCATCCCAATAGAGCGCATCTGTATTACGAAATAATAATAATAATAATAATAATAATAATAATAATAATAATAATAATAATAATAATAATAATAATAATAATAATAATTAGGGAGGAGACCTTCTCTAAGGGCAGTATCATTAAAAATAATGGCTGTCTCTACGGCATTCAATTGATATAGAGTCTTCTCTATTCTTCTTAATAATATCTTCTTTTCATGAACGTGTAGCTGGTGTACCAGGCTTCCAAAGGACATGAGAAATTTTCTAGTTACTTCAGATTTACTGTCTCTGACGTTTCAAACGCGCTCTGGCGATTATTTTCAAAGAGTGAATGGACTGATATACAAGTAATAAAACTGGAATAACTAGAAATCCTTTCATGTCCTTTGGAAATCTGATACGCCGGCTACACGCTGATGAAAAGAAGATATTAAGAAGAATAGAGAAGACTCTATATAAATTGAATGCCGTAGAAACAGCCATTATTTTTAATAATAATAATAATAATAATAATAATAATAATAATAATAATAATAATAATAATGTGACAAATCACACCTCTTCCATAAAGGCACATCTGTGTCATGATGTCAGATCCTCATAACTGTGCCATCAATATGCAATATGACTGAACAATTTCAATTGCAACGAAAGAATAATTTGTGCATCCCGAAAGAGGCTTTCATATTCTCCTCGTTCTAATCATGCTTCCAAGTTTAAAGTGCAAGAGCCCTCGCGTGTGTGAGCGCGCGTGCGTGTGTGTGTGTTTACTCATCAGTGTATAATATATTATAATTTTATCTACTTTTTCAATCGAAGCAGGAACAATTTGTTGCTCCGTTAGATTATCTACTTCATCTACATCATTGCAGCATTGTTGATGTGACGCCAGCATAACCCTTATAATCAGTCAATCAATACTCCATTCTAATCATACTCCTTGCTGGCAAGCGCAAGCCTCCCTGCACGCGTGTGTGTGTGTGTGTGTGTGTGTGTGTGCGTGCACAGGTATGTGGGCCTGTGTTTGAAAGGCCCGAAATTCCCGATCACCAAACGAGCCAATTACACCTATATGGTCTCCGGTGATTTGTTTATCGCTGGAAAGAATCGCACCTTATCAGTATATTAATCGTCGTTTTAATTTGCGCCGCGTCTCCTCCATTCACGTAGAGATGTCTCTTGTTGGCTTGGCGAAGGCATTTATTAATACAGCGAAAGGTTCCATTATGGCAACCGATGCTGGCTGGCGAGAGAACAAGTGAAATGGAGAGAGAGAGAGAGAGAGAGAGAGAGAGAGAGAGAGAGAGAAACGGTAGTCAAGAGAGAGAGAGAGAGAGAGACAGATAGGCAGGCAGGCAGGCAGGCAGGCAAGTTTCCCTTGGGCGTGCCAGAAACGATATATACCCTTTTAATGAATACCTGCCTTTCAATATACTCCAAGTTAACGGCCGATACACAAAAAATCGCACGACACCTCACCTTTCCTCGGGATAGGAGCCGGTGATGAGATCCCGGGCGATTGGAAACGCAATTACGTTTTTCTCATATCAAATTTAACAGTAACAGGCATGAACGCGCTTTTTCCCTTTGGTCAAAACAAAGGTAACATCTATGCCTCATTTTCAACCAACCTCGGCGCCGTTACCAGATCACACTGGGCGTCAAAACTTACACACATCGCCTGCATTTACTGCAATCTCTTTCGCTCCTCCCTTGCAGCGTATGGCAAAGATGAAAGGAGGATTTTAAAACTCAAAGAACAGAACGAATTGCTTTGGAAGAAAATGGCATTTTTTCTGGTGCGTTTTTCAAGTTTTTCTTTCTACGTCAGTGTATTGTAGGTGCGTGCGTTTTCTGTCTGTGTGTACGTCTGTGGCAACAGTGACGCCTCGTCGTCGTCGTCGTCGGTCGCTTATACATCGACAAAATGACAGATGACTCCCAGCTCCAGGGAGCCGATAGTAAGATAAAAACTCTTAATTAAATTTCTTGTGCCTTGTCAATTACACTTACGGTTTGCGAAAGTCGACGCCTGATATGTCTCTTTCTTCTTCTTCTTCCTCTTCTTCTTCTTCTTCTTCCAAACTTGCGAGCGAAATTGATGAGTTGAAAAAATGCCAGGCTGTTTTATTTTTAGTTCGGGTCTCTTGGTTCTGATGTTTGTACGATAGTACTCTCGTTATCATTTCTAAGGGAGTCTTACGGCGCTTGTGAGAGTTTTCCAATTGTGTCTGTGTACTCCTTTGCACATGCCGTTACTCTCATAAGATCTGTAGTCTTTATTTATCAGTCCAGATTATGTGGCGCTGTTTGTGATAGAACATTATGTCACTATTTCCCGTTTAAAATAAGTTCAAGCGATTTTTTTTATATATTTAATTTTTGGGGTATAGAAGCGGGGCTAACGGGTAAACATATGCCCTTATCGAACCAGGGCCGATGAAAAGGTACGCCAGGGAAATACGGAAGCAAGACAAGAATTTCAAAGCCAGGCAGCGAGCTGGGAAGAAGTAACTGAACTGTGCAAACAAAGAATGGTTTTTTCAGTTGACTGAAATTTTGTGACAGACAAAAATGAAATGAAAACACTCCTCGGGCAAACATTTCATTATGACTTCATTTCGGTACAATGCCTTCGAATATCGCACTGTAGTTAAGTGGCGAGTACTCGCTCTAATTCAGTACATTTCATGTCTGTTTGAAATTATACGTACGCATCTTACATGCACAAATGAATGTATGTTTGTACATAAACACGCACACGCACGCATTGTTCCTCAGTCTTATTCAGCAGATAGAATATGAAGGTTAGTAGTGACTTCTCTCTGAATATGATTTTGTTCTTGAAATATCAAAGAATGTTGACGACAACTTGTCTAAGTCTGCTTTAAGCCAAACTCGCTGCTTTCTTATCCCCCTGTAGATTTATTTCCAAATTATTATATTTTGTGCTATTTTACTATGTTGCTACAGTTATTTTTCAAATTGCTGATTCAGTCTCTCGCTCTTATTTTCTTCTTTTAGCCCTTTCATTTTTGCTTTTACCAGTGGTCGACTAATCTTCCTTTTCATAAGCAAATAATTAACTTCTCTCGAAATAATGATTTTATTTTCGTAACTTTTAACCTTAAAACGTTCCCAGTACCACTAGAATAGGACAAGCGTAGCTTAATGAGGCATAATGCTTTAAAGAAAAATTCCACATCTGATGTTTTTATTTGATAATTCTTCATACTTCCTTAATGTTAGAAAATTTACGAACCCTCATATATAGCAGTACTGTGACTTGAATAGAAAACGTTAGCATATTTGCAAAGGTTAAATTATAGACCTTGTTAAAGGCTTCTTTCATCGTGGGTATGCTCTTCAGATACTGCTCACACAGCTCCTCCGGCTTTACGAAGAACTTCTTCATCTATGTATTTAGCACGAATGTCATGTTCAGAGTAAAGGACTTTTATTGATTGTTCTAGTTGTAGAAAGAATTGGTTCGAAAATTTCTTTCCCACTGCCAGCAACATTACTTCGAATGTCATGTTCAGAGTAAAGAACTTTTATTGATTATTCTAGTTGTAGAAAGAGCTGGTTCGAAAATTTCTTTCCCACCGCCAGCAACATTACTTCGAATGTCACGTTCAGAGTAAAGAACTCTTATTAATTATTCTAGTTGTGGAAAGAGCTGGTTCGAAAATTTCTTTCCCACCACCTGCAACATTACTTCGAATGTCACGTTCAGAGTAAAGAACTTTTATTGATTATTCTAGTTGTAGAAAGAGCTGGTTCGAAAATTTCTTTCCCACCACCAGCAACATTACTTCCGTCCTGGGTTAGATTTATCTCTGTGATATAGTCACTTGCATCATTCTAGGGAACTAGTTGACTGTATGCAGCTGCCATATTTCCATGCTGCTCACATGTTAAGTGTCACACTGTGATGAAAACTGTGTGGAAATTTTAAATGCAACTGTCATACTAGTAAAGATATGATTTAGGAAATGTGGCCAGCCCTGAGAGAGCTGACAATCAGCTCAGTGGTCTGGCAAAACTATTTTGATGATAATAATAATAGGGAGTTCTCATACTACCATAGCATGTTGTCTGATTTTTTAAATCAGTATCCGTGACAACAAAGATATTGAATTACCATGGATGTTCTGTGGAAACTGAATCCAATAATCAATCAACCAAAAATACAGAACTCTTTACACTCTTCGATTGGTATTTCACAGTCTGTTAGAGACGAAGCCCTGCTATTATTCAAGGAGTGTGAATACAAAATACACAGCTTTAAAACACATAATGTATGTCAGTAGGATATGATTTTCTGAAATGTTTAGCATGGTGGCTTCGTACCTGAATCTGCTGTTATATGATAAAATGGGTAATAAACTGTGTTGTAGGGGCAACTATTTTGTAACAATATCACCTCATACCCACCGAACTAGCATTATGGCACGTGCCGAAAGAGCAAAAAGGACTCGTTTTCAAGTGTCTGGAGAAGCGGATTAATGTCATGTTCTGATAAACAGCCCTTGTGCCTCTGTTAACATAAGCAGTGAATGAAATACCTTTTAGTTTGCAGATTGCACTTGGTCATAAGGAGAGAAAGGGCATAGAGCTTGGCATCTTATCTCAAAATAGTTGCAAGGATTGGAAGGGTAACAGTTGGAGAAATTCACCTCTAAAAGTATTCAGCTTTTGGTTGCTAGGCTGGTGAGTTGTTATTTCTCTACCGCCCACAAGGCAGCCCTTAAATGGGCACCAGCATCAGTTGGGATCAAGAAGAAGAACGTAGGGCTAGCAACTTCATCCCTAAAGATTTGCTGAGAAACCCAAAGTCTGTACTCTTCTGATGCCAAAAACCCTTCTCTGAGAAAAAAGTTGTATTGTGAAGGAAAAATATACATGCATAATTTTCCCCAATAATCCTTTTTCTCTATGTAAAAGGTGCCTCCAGTATTGGTGTTGAGGTTTCTAGTACCCTGACCTACTTTATCTTGACTGCAACCCACCGTGTTTGGGTAACTACTAGGTACATAATTGAACAGAGGCATCATATATTTTGAAAGACCTAAATTGCTTATCCTCGCTAGAGGTTGAAGCCTGACCCTCTCACTGATGAGAAGATTATTATGACATGACACATGTTTGTATTATGATGTATGATTATATATATGCCTTCTGGATGAGATGGTTTATATATATACTACTAAGACAAGTGTTCTCTAAGGCAGTTGTGGTTGAAATCATCTGTGTACCTTTTACAGTCTTAAGAAAAATATTCTTCAGTCTGAAACTACTGTATTAAATATCATTGGGGAAAGAAATTATATCATTATCTCTGAGCGAGATAGCGAGAAAAAATAAGATAAACCAACTCATCCAGAAGGCAAACTCTTCAACAAAGCATTTCAACCAAGATATTTGGGACTACAGTGCCAGCCAACCGTTTCAGCCCAATTATCTCTCAACTCACTACACCTACTTACCAAGTTGCCAAGATGTTGAAATCCTTTCTCAGATTTATTGACCAGCTTGGAACAGCTCCTCCAAGCAATGGCATTTTGTCCTTAGCTGTAATCCCTCTTTACTAATGCCCCTGCAGATGAGACCATCAGCATCAACATGGACCATACATAAAGATGTTACCTGCAAGAACTAAACGTCTCTGAATTTGTACTGGTAGCCATGTTGGACACCTGCATGAAGGATACCCTATTCCTCTCATGTAGAGGAGAACTGTTCAGAAAGTGGATGGTCTGGCAATGGGTCCCCCTGGGGTCGTCTTTCCCAACATGTACATGGTATTTAGTGAAGAAAGGACAATCCACAACAATTCCCTTCCTGAAATATATGCTAGGTGGTACATTGATAAAATCTTCATCACCATATTACTCCTGATTAAGATGTCTCCCACCTTTGAGAGCAACTCTGCCTAGCCTTCACCTGTGAATGTTGTGTGGAGTTGCATTTCTCTTCTTAAATATGGACATCTCCAACCAGAAGCAAACTTCAGGACCAAGATATTCAAGAAAACCACTTATGTAAGTCACTGCCTTAATGCCAGAGGGGAGTGCCATATTTCATGCAAGAGATCTGTTACAGCCTCGTCAGTGAACATGGCCCTGATACACTGCAACTGCAGGACTGAGATTCAGAAGAAGCTTGATTGTATCCACCAGCTCCTGTTAACTAATGCAGGATATGCAGATCACCTAAGATAAGATCATTGTTTCCCATAAAAAGTATTGCCTCAACAGGTACCATGAGGAATGTGATGTGCTTAGGAGTATTATCAGGAGAGGAGTCAACCCTATTAACCAGGACATCAGCATTGAATTAAGAATCATCTGCAAACCCAGAGAGGCCACCACCAATTTAGTATGAAAATTTTCATCCCAGGAGGACTGCTGTGATGGGTTCAATATACTGTATACGTTGGAGGGACTCCTCTACCTTATGACACTGTCTATAGTTCCATAGAAATTAGATGATATTCCAACACTTCACCTAAGTACATGACATGAGGATACCCTTGCAGAGGCTAATCAAACAGATCCAAATTATTCACAAAGAGACCAACTTAAGGAAGCTGCAGATTGAAGAAATGATCCATGTCACCTGTCAGCACCCACCAGGAGCAATGCATGCCTTAGATGCAGGCACCTCACCAGGAGTATCACCCCCGTCAGGAAGAGCACTCCCTTCAGGAGCAGCATGCCTTCAGCCACACCACCCCAACTTTAATCATGACTCAGCTAGCCAATCATCAATCAGGACCAGTGACCAGAGTAGCATCAAAGATTCAAGGAGCATACAGTCAACTCTCCAGATAATCCCTTCAGCCCATTAGTCAATGAAAATTCAGACCACTGATTGAGGCAGGTAGACTGAGTCTGGCCCCTGGCTATAGTATAAAACCCTGCCTATCCAGCTTATAGTTATACACAAAACACGTCTCCCTCGTGGCAGATGGTGAAGCCACCACTTAGGTCAGTTTTTTTTTTAAGCAGCCCCACCCCTCTCGTCCTTTTAACATTCCTCTCCTTTCCTTCTCATTCCTCTTCTACTTGACTCAGAGTAGCTACTGTAAAACTTTCTCTTCTACTGACAGGTACTGTAAAGTTCAAAGGGTTGCAAATCTGCCAGTTTCATTTTTTCTGTTCCAAAATAACTGTTAAAATCCCTTTTTTATTCAACAGGTGTTCTAGTTACAGGCTGCTCAAGAAGCAATACCTCGTGCCAGCAAGCCTGGCATAATCATCTACTATCAGTTGTCTTGTCATCATTTTCAACCAGATCTCTATGTAGAGCAGAGAAGTAGCAACCACCCTGCAGACTCCTCAGAAGGTGAAAAACTCAATTTTAGGTGAAGTCAGCAGACTTTGCTTACTGTTACTTTGATAAAAATAAACACGTTGGCATAGAGAAACGCAATATTTGTACCCCGAGCTACATCAGTTATATCAGTAGCATTATTAGTATCAATGCCAGTCACTGGAATTTATGACTATGTAAATGATCTCATTCAATTCCTTCCAATGGCAATAAAAATGTGTTTTCAGATTAAAGATTATTCTTAAGATTGTGGAAGCTGTTGGCGCAGTTTACTTCAATCAGAATTTTATATATATATATATATATATATATATATATATATATATATATATATAGATATACATATATATATAAATATATATGTATAAATATATATATATATATATATATATATACTATATATATATATATATATATATATATATATATATTATATATATATATATATATATATATACATATGTATATGTATATGTATACACACAGTATATATATGCATATAATATGTGTATGTATTATATGTATAAAGAGTAATGGAATGCAACATTTATTCGTACAAAAACGTCCATATAAGCACTGAATCACAATACACGGTATATTATTATTCCACGTTTTCGTCATTCACTCTCTCTCTCCTTCTCTCCTTAGTTTTTCACTCCAGGGGGCGTAGAGAGACCACCCACACTTTTTCCATCTTACTTACGCCCATATCCATCTCCAATGCAACACGGAAATAATCCCAAATGATGATCTCGAAACGACCGTAAAATTCGGCCTTAATGCAGAACGCAGTAAAGGCGATGTTTTCCCTTAAATCTCAGTCGTGACTTGGGGGAGATTGCACGCAAAGGGTTAAAGATTAATATTCAATAACTTTTTTCTTCCTCTTCTTCTTTTTTTAACATGCTGTGAGGGTGATTGACGCAACTGACTACGGTTATGAAGGAAAATTCGACCGCTGCCAAACTTCAACCTTCGGGACACGTGGGGAGGTGGGGGAAGGAGGAGAGGTTACTATTTTGCTTTGGGTTTTATCGTTATTTTTAATCTTCTCTTTTTCGTTTTTTACGTCGATGTTAATGAGCAAAATTATTAGAGGAATTTTAGAGGAAGATGTAAATTTGAATAGAATGTTATTAAAGCGATAAGTCGACAGTACCTCTCACTCAGGAATAAGTATTTAAACTGTAGAAAGAAACAAACTTTATCACAAGAAACAATTTAACACTGTTGATTATCAGAAACTCAGAATATATTCAAATTAACGGAATGTATTTCTCTCTATGAGAGAGAGAGAGAGAGAAAGAGAGAGAGAGAGAGAGAGAGAGAGAGAGAGAGAATATACAAATGAATAACGTGAACACAATTTAGCATGAACGACCACAATCAAGCCGTATTCTAATAACGTAAAACGATGTACCTCCCAGATAGCAGCCACCAAGAGAGAGAGAGAGAGAGAGAGAGAGAGAGAGAGAGAGAGAGAGAGAGAGAGAGAGAGTCAGCTCGGGCAGAAAAGTCAACAAGTCAGATTGGATCTCAGTCTTTGGATGTAAAGCGTTCCGGATAGCTTAATAGGTATACTCTTCCCACATAATGATCACGCACCAATAGGCGATCGGTAATTATCGAGCCCAATGGGTGATAAGAACCGCGCCGAGAGAGGGAGCCGACACTCTCGCCCTTGTTTCTTTATTTTCTCCCTCTTTCAATTTTGTAGCGTTGGTTTATTAGCAGGGGCAGGGAATTGAAGACGGCTGGGCTAAAAGAAGGAAGAGTTAGCTTCCTTCTTTAGGTATCAGCTTGTTTCTTGTGTCTGTGTTCTTGTTGCTATGTCTTCTTTCTTTCTTTATATAGTCTTTATTTATCTTGTTTTCCGTTGTGCTGGTTTATTAGTAAGGGAAGGGAAAGCATTTGGAAATATTTAAGCCATAATGAGTTATATATAGGTATTTATTCGCTGATTTACTTATCTTATATTTTGACTTTTTTTCTGGTTACATTGTACTTCTCTTTGCTATAATTTTTTTTTTCTCTGTCTCCACATTTGGGCATTCTATTTTGTGGAAGTTTGCTTAGAAAGTTAATGGACTTATCGACCTGCTCTGAACGAATGTGTGCACACGTTGAATAATAATAATAGCGAGATAAAACCTGATAGACAGACGGGGAGGTATTGGAAATTATAATTGTTTAAGACTGGTAAAAATGTGATGAGAGAGAGAGAGAGAGAGAGAGAGAGAGAGAGAGAGAGAGAGAGAGAGAGAGAGAGAGAGTAGTTTATGAATTCTAGACTATTTAACCAAATTCATAGTATCTTTCAGCTTTCACGAGACGAATCTGTCGCTTCCTTTTAGTTAAATCCCCACTCTTTCTTGTTTCCTTCATGCCTGGGCTTCATAGGAAAGCCAGGTTGGCCATCCTGTCGGCCTTTGCTTAACCTAAAATAACCCAAAATAATAATATCATATTATACATTTATGTAACATGATATTATTATGGAGGACAGACTGCAATTAAACAGTTGCTTTATTTGCTTGAACTTACAAGAACTTAATATGTGTATTTTATAAAATACACAGCTATAAATCTTCCCCTCCCCTTTTTTTTAAGAGATGAAAGGCTTCTAAAACCATCCATTACTGCAGCATAGCTTTAAAACCCACTATCTTATATGAAGCTACTTAAAGATTTGCAAGCGCGTTGAAATGAAGAAGTGCGATGAAAAACGATAAAAAATGAGAAAAAAAGCAATCTAATGAGAAATCAGAAAAAAAATATAAAGCAGTTTCTGCAGGAGGGAACAATTTTGTTCGTAAAATCCTTTGATATATCTAATAGTTATATTTTCCTCGCATGGGTGAGCGATTATTGCCTGTCCGGCCATAATCATTCGCTTGATATCATCTCGCAAGAAGATAATTATATATGTGATGAAATTTAAATTGATTTCGTAAATATGTTTAAGAGGAGAGCCCTATCATGCGACCGCCTCCATGACCGACGGACGAAGATCTCCCGACGGACTGAAGGGGAGAGGATCGTATGGGTGAAGCCCAATATTAGTATTGGATCGAGTTAAAAGAGATTGGATGATAGTAACGTGCTCATAGCAAGGTAACGAGATTCTAATGGTGGGATTAAGCAGGATAGTGGGTCTTGCACGAGGGTGTGTAATATTATCATAATTTGTGCACTGGCTCTACCGGTGGAGGGGATGGGTTGGCCACAGTAAAAGCGAAGAGAACAGATATTGCCAAATCCAGCAGTTGTAGTTTCAAGGCGGCATCTTAGCTACAGACAACTAATATAATTTCAGACTTCATACAGTCCCAGACAAGGCTCATCACAGTGTACCTCTCGACTACTAGGTGGACAATCTCACGCTCTGTGCATGTTACTGAGCCTCCATTTCTACATCTCTTATACTCATATCAAAACATTTTGGTCTTCCCCTCTTTCTCTTGCAGTCTACCTTATACTCCATTTTAACCTGCATATCGTTTCATATTATCTCCATGTGACCAAACCTCTCAATATTGATCCCTCCTTTCACTTATGCTACCGTTTGTATCACATCTTTTTGTCTCTGTATTCTTATTCGTGCAGCCATTTTTACGCTACATACAATAGGCAAATAGCTGATTTAACAGCATCCACTTTATATATATACAGTATATATATACATGTATATATATATTTATATATATATAATATATATGTATAGTATATATATATATACATATATACAGTATATATAATATATATATATATATATATATATATATATATATATATATATATATATATATATATATATGTATATATGTCACAAATATCATTTGATGCCCAATTCATCGTACCTTGGGAAACAGTTACACTCAAAGAGAATTATAATTGATGAGTGCATCTGTCCAGGTCAGGATTCGAACCAATGTCTATTGATAGGGAGTCAACTTGGAATGGCTTGGCAGAAGCACTTATCAGTTATAATTCCCCTTGGGTGTAAATTATTACTAAGGTAGGCTATAATGAATCCAATATAAGATGATATTTGTGGCTTAATTTGTGAATACAAAAAGGTCATGCGTCACTAAATACTCTCATCCACTCCAGTGCTGAGGACAATGAAAAGATAAGTGTGGCTCAACCGAGAATGAAGTGAAATTATATTAGTGAGCAGTAACAGCTGAACCAGGATGCCCAAAGAATCATCTATGATGTGAATATTGATGCACCATATTCCAAGGTCGAGAAGCGTTTAGCAGAGGGTTGTGAACCACTTGGTGGGAGGAAATGCCCCTAAATGGCAGCTGAGCGTCTTTCTCTTGATGTCAGTGGCAATCTCTTATGTCAGGACAGTCAAATGATGAAAGACTGCTGCTGCAGTAGTAATTTAGTAAGCAGTGCAACATTGCTGGCATAGGGAGTGTCAGTGGTGTGGGATACAATTATACTGTAGCTGAAGGGCAAGGAGTGCCTAGTGAAGGGCTGTGGACCTCATGGTGGGAGGGAATGACTCCTAAATGGGAATCAAGCTTTCTCTCCTAAGTCTGAGAGCAGCCACACTCTTTCTTTCCTGTAGGATGCTGTGAACGGAAATTCTTGCTGGTCTCTATAGGCTTTATAATACCCTTTGTACTACTGGATTATTTCTAGAAAGAAGAGAAAAGATAAGTAAGTATCAAGGTTTCTGGACTTGTGTGGATGTAGTACAGGAGAAAATAAATGCATGCTAGTTAATTTGTTTAAGGAGAGAAAGCTGGATGTTCTCACACTTGTTGAGACAAAATTGATAGGGCAAGGTTGCAGGACTTGGACAGACAGAGAATTGTAGTCAGGTGTAGCCCTTGTTTTGTCAGGAGGACTATGACTGTAGGTGAAAAGGTAAAATAGCTAGGCTTGAGATACTAAAGTGGAAGGGATGCCGTTTTATGAGTAGTGCCCCTGTGACACTTAAGCGGAGGAAATAGTGTTTTATGAACAGTGGGCAAAATTCAAGGATGGGCTCATGAAATCAACAGGAGGTATTTATAGATATCAGAGGATGGGTAGAAGAAACAAGGAAGATGTAAGTCAGTGCTGAAAGAGCGACCGAGTGGCTGATCAAGGTGTGTACGTAAAGTTTGTGTGGATGGTGGAAATGTTCCGGAGTAGTGGCTGCGTGGAGTATATGTAAGGATGAATGTGACATACTGTAGGTGATTACAAGAATTATATGGATAGAACAGTACTTAATATACCAGGGACCTTGTCGAGTAGAATTTGATTGAGAATATAAAGTAGATAATGCAATAATTGATAAGGAAAGAAAATTGTAGCCTTAGGCAAGGATGAAGTTGTTTTGAGTAAGTTTATTGTGAAGAAAATTGTGTGCCAAGTCTAAGGGTAAAGCTGTATG
>NC_089747.1:19942500-19987500 GCF_040412425.1 Macrobrachium rosenbergii
CCCACCTGATCCCTTCTGTCGTGTCTTCGTTCTGGATATATCCTTTAATGGTGATGAGCCTTTTTTTTCCCACGCACAGGTAGGTACTCTGTTTTATATTTTAGCTGGTCGGCTGGTGTAGTGGTTAGTGTCGTGGCATGCCGCTCGGATGTTGCGGGTTCGCGTCTCCCCTAGGGCGATGAAAAATCGCGGGCTCTGTATCATGATCAGTTACTGCTGCAGTGTGGGGTCTGCGGTGGGAGGTTGAAACCAACGCTCTACGGAAGCTTGAATTTTAAGTCAATGGGCCTGTGTGCTTGTTCCTTGTGAATAGGTTTCGTCTACTGAAATAATAATAATAATAATATGCATGTATATGCACGTGTAATATGCATACGTCTGTTTGCGTGTGGTTTTGAGAGAGTCATAGTTCTCGAGAGGTGTTCCAATAGATATTAAAAATTCAGTTGGTTTTGAGTTGGAAAATGGATGACATATAAGAGTAAGTAACGCATAAAACGTTCAGCCAGCCCATACGAATATAACCAACCTTTTCAGTATTTCTGTAATCACACACCCTATACCATTTTGACTATGGACCTTCCGTAGACATGTGAAGCACGGCACTAACTACCTAAAGAGAAACAGAGACTGTTCAAACCTTCATTGATTAAAAGATATTTTCTTTACCTTGTCAATGACCAGTTAGTATAACTCACGGTATAGTGTGGCACTTTATCTTTCTCATGTTTCGGTTCTTTAGTTACTAGTAGAACTAAGTATGTTTAAAGTACGGTATTTTAGTCAGTATCATTTCAATGATTTTTTTCTTTTACTGACAACGAAGTTATTGTAACCCCGCAAATCGAAGTTTAAATTTTAAGATCATTTAGGATACTGTTATATCTATTTTACACATTAAGTTTTAAACATTTCGAATGTTGCATATATGTCGGAATTTGGTTGCCAGCAAAATGCCATGCCACAAGCAAGTTCAATATATATATATATATATATATATATATATATATATATATATATATATATATACATATATAAATTTCTGTCACATCAGGATCGAACCTAGGTCTTTCAGGTTCCAACTTCTTTTATGACTTGTATGTCCTAGTGGGCAGCGCCCTTGCCTTTCAATTGAAAGACCTGGGTTCGATCCTGATGTGAGTCAGAAATTTATTTCTGTTCCATACGTGATTGTGTGTTGAATATTTCTATATATATATATGTGTGTGTGTGTGCATATATATGCATTTACATATAAAAAACATTACTTTTTTCCACCTTAGAGGTGGGTGGCTTCAGAAGGTGTTAACCTACCGGTTCTTCATGCTATAGTGGTCATAATGCTCATTTTACCAGTTATATGGTAAAGGGTTCTAGGCCCGAGAGGGGCAGAACGATTTACTCACGGTCTGTTAAATATCTCTGTGCCTCTGTTACTTAATGATTGAATATTTATCCAAATATGGTGGTTTGTAGCCAGAGTGGATAAGGAAATTAAAGAGCCGGCCAGTCAATGTCAAATACGACATGGGAAGCCCAGCTTGAGGGGCCCACCGACCGAAAGGTGCAGTCTGGCTCCCCAGGGCTCCTCCAGTAAGCACTATAGAAAGTTCCCTTGGCCAAACCAGGACCCCTGGACTCTGCAGCAAAGCTCAGCAAGAGGCTCAATTTGTTAAATAGGTTCCTCTGGGTTCCCCTGGCAAGAACTGACCGGAACTCAGGATTTCCTCCGGACTCTCTGGAGGAATACCTCTATAATTCCATTTGATTTATTTTGTTATTGCAAAAAGACACACGACCCAGCTACCACTTTCTACGATCCACTCAATCAGGTCCCCCGAGGCCATTTTGGATCTCTTTGACCCCACGACTTGCAGTTGGCTCCAGTTTAGTCACAGTTGCCTGGTGGTGGCAGAACGCTTGGAAAGTGCATTCAGTTTCTTCGGGAAATCGAAGGAATAGAAACTGAGTATTGTGTCTTTGTCAGTTTTAGACCCCTGGGGCTCAAGTTCGGGCGAAAGATACATTTTTATTCGTTTATCTTTTACTTGTCTGAGATAAATCTGTCAGTTAGGGTAATCGTTCAGGTAGAGGACGATTTTTGCGTACCATATTAAATATTAAAGCCACTTTCATTTTATTTTTATATCAGTGATAATTTCTTCTAGAATACATTTTCCTTTTTGTGCAATTTGCATGTCCGGTAATGAAAAGTAGCCAACTCCCATTTCATATGAAGATCCACTCAGAGAACTGGAAAGGTAATACCATATATATATATATATATATATATATATATGTATATATATATAAATATATATATATATATATATATATATATATATATATATATATATATATATATATATATATATATATACACACACACATATATATAGGCCTACATATATGATAGTCACGGTACGCCTCCCCATAGGAGGGGTGAGTCTAGAGGTGTCTAACTTCCAGGTACCTAATTCAATGCTTGCATCACCAGGGCCATATATAGTTTTTAATGAACGTGCACATCCAGCTACCTTCGCCCACGGGCCAAATTTGGGACCCCTTGCTTGGTAGGCGAGGATACTATCGTTCACACCACATTGTTTATTTTTAATAGCACACACACACACACACACATATATATATATATATATATATATATATATATATGTATATATATATATATATATATATATATATATATATATATATATGTATATATATATATATATATATATATATATATATATATATATATATATATATATATATATATATATATATATATGTATGTATGTATGTGTATATATGTGTGTGAGTATGTATGTGTGTATGTATATATGTATGTATGTATGTATGTATGTATGTATGTATGTATGTATGTATGTATGTATGTATGTCTATAATTTTACCGTTCGAGGTCGTGGCTGTAGGAAGTATTAATTTTCCAGTTCTCAGCAAGTCTTTGTGGGCTTAGGTTACGAGTTCACGCCTTACTCCACGGCTGTTCAAAGGGCTTAAGTACCGATGGCGTCTGGTATCTCTTGGCGGTCCTCCATCCAAGCGGTGACCAGATCCAGCGCTGTTTAACGCTTAACTTTGCTGATCGAATGACTGACGGTATACATTGCTCTTACTCACTGATCATCATCCTTTGAGCAGCGAGGTTCTTTCCATCTCCTAATCGCCACCACCTCCCCCCCCACCACAACTTAGTCTTAATCTCACCTCTTTCCCCCACCTTCCCCATCTTCCTCGTCTCCCCCCTCCCCCTCCCCCCACCGCCCATTTTTGCAACTTTGGCAATCACAGCGTCGTCTGGGGATTCACATCCAACAGAGCAAATCACGGGTAAATAGGGTACCTGTAAAAGCATGCCTCGTATAACACGCTAATTAAAATATTTACCTGGTTTATTAATACATTCGTAATAAGAGTTGGTCAAGACCCACCGATCTGATGGTATAATTAGGGGCAATCGCCACCGAATTTATTGGTTCGTAAATTTTTGGACCGACACTAAACTAGGGTTTTGCGCTGCTGGCCTGATGGTGAGGGTGTGGGCGGGTGAGGGAAAAGGGCGTAAAAAGAGGAAGACAATATGGGGGACAAGGACCCCCTCGTGGAAGGAGGGAGGGGCTCAAGATGGGACAACGACTGGCAAAAACGCAGTCCTCTCTCTCTCTCTCTCTCTCTCTCTCTCTCTCTAAACACTTCAGGAGAATATTTTTATTGTAAAATTAAGCTTTCCTCAAGACATGAACAATCCTTGTTGATGATATAAAGGCTCTTGTATCTAGTAGGTATTCCCCGCACGTAACTGAGAGTTGTGAATTTTCAGTCTGTAAATTATATAGCAGGTGATATGTGTGCGTTTTGCCCATGAGACGTGTGATATTGTGCAGTATCCAGAATTTTTACTTATTTGAAATAGTCTACTGACATGGTGAATTTTAAAATGACTGACACCTTTGCCATGTATCATCAGCCAAAACTAGTGAGGCTGACAGCTGCTCATATGCACGGTTGCTGTTTGTATCGAGGTAGTTGGGGGTTCAGGAAGTGAATAAGGTAATGGGTGCTTCTTATGATATATAATTTAGAGTGCTTAAAGAATTTAGTAGTGTTAAATAAACGTACAAACGTTCCGTTTACGACTGCTTCTGTCTACAAATTGGAAGTTTTAATGTCTCAACTTTCGTGTGATGTATTATAAGAATTGCGCTGGTCTTTAGGCAAATACCCAAACGTGAGCTCGTGCCCTGCCCTAAAATGACGCCAAGGGTTCATGCATTAAGGTATTTTTGATTTTCCTCCTGCTAAAATGGGCTAAACTACCGGTTATTGGTTAATGTGTCGTGGATGCTTTCTCTCAGCAGCTCGTTTGGTAAAACATTAAGTATTGCTTCCGCAATTTACCTCGGAAGTCTTTCGCGATAGAGTTTGCATATACAAATTAATGCTTAATGAATGGATGAGCGGACTTTTTCATCACAAAAGCTAAGTCAGACATTCGCGAGGCACAACACAGAAGGTGCTAAAGAAGTTCTTTTCTCCTAAGTAGGTTTCATTAACTGTAAAAAACTAAATTACGTTATATGATTCAAAGTGCATTGAATGAAAGACAGATTTCTGATATTTTGGTCATTTAAACTTAGTAAGAAATATAGATTTTTCTTAATATTGCTGTAATTATTTAGTCTGTCTGTCTCTCTCTTTCTCTCTCTGTCTCTCTCTTTCTTTAATGAACTCCATTACATTCCTTTAGTTTCTTTATTGAGACTCACTAGACTCAACAACTTTAATATAGTTTATATGGGGCTTTATATTCATATACACCTTACTCGAAATGGGAGTATAGACTCACTTTTGTGTAGTAGAATTGTGATCAGATTTTATTTTCTTTTCGTATTGTCGAAATATGAAAACATTTCCCATGAAACGACTTGTGTGGCTATTGATAAACTGATGTGTCTCCTGTTTGGTATAAAATTAAACTTTCATAACCCACAGAGCAATTGATCGTTATATTTAATAGTAGTGGGTGCAAATCGTATGTTCTTTAAACATACACAACCCATACCGTCCCAAACTTTTCCTTTTATAGAATTTTTTTTTTTACATATCCATTCAGTATATGATTTCAGGTCTTTTAGGTTGTAAAATTTTATAAATCTAAATCACTTCACACTCAGTATGGAATAACATGAGCAATAACATTGTGATTCCATATGTTATTGCTCATGTTATTACTGTTCTTCTTATACTTATCCGAAGTTTTATCTTCATTATATCCGACAGTTTTCAAGGTAGAACTCACAAAGTCACATCCAAATGCAGAGTCCAGCAAAGAGTATTCGTTGGATTTATTTCAAATTTGTGGTTGATATTTCCCTTGTCTGGGTGAGATTTCCATGTGTCAGTATTTTGGATGTATTATTATTATTATTATTATTATTATTATTATTATTATTATTATTTAGAGTTGTATAAACAATCAAATCATCTAAAACCTGATTGCAAAAATTGCAGGCTATTCTTCATCCCTCAAGTACACTAAAGGTTGCTGAAAAAGTTTTCTTTAACCTCAAATTCATCTTTTTTCTTTTTATTCCGTGGCAGCTGTATTTGTAAGTTAATGCTTTTTGGGCTTATTTCTAATGAATGGCACTGTTTGCTCATTTTGAATAATAATAATAATAATAATAATAATAATAATAATAATAATAATAATCACGTTAAAAGACAGCAAACGTCAGCCAAGGCTGGGCATTCCACCTCCAAAATGTCGTCTCCCCAACAGTTCCAATCCTATCTTTCCCCAACTCTATTCATTTGCAGCCAATCACGAGACCTTTAACCTTTGGTCAGATTTTCGTGAAATTCCACGCGTGAATTTTTGCGTAATCTTGCTAACAAACAGGCAAACGAACAAACTAAAAAATATAAACCCGTTTGCTCTGATAATAATAATTATGAACTAGTTTCTGTGGAGTTTACTTTTATTTCCCCGAGCTTGCTTTTAAATAAGGTTGTATGGTTATCGCATTTGTTCTGATAGTTGAAAATCTGCTGTGGTTTATTGTGGTTCTGTTTCTTAAATGCATCTAAAAATAATGGCATGGTATAAACTTTAGAAAGTTCACTAAGACCTGCGATTGTTTTTCCATTGAAATCTGAAGATTTCTAACAAATTCGCTCTGTAAATGCAGTATCTCTCTCTCTCTCTCTCTCTCTCTTTCTCTCTTGTAGGGGAGTAATGCCGTCAGTGCACCTCATGCGGTGCACTGTAGGCATTATTTAGGGTTCTTTGCTGCTTCCCTTCGGCCCCTAGTTGCAACCCCTTTCATTCCTTTTACTGTACCTCCGTTCATAATCTTTAATCTTACTTTCGACCCTCTCTTAACAACTGCTGCATAATGCAACTGCAAGGATTTCCTCCTGTGACACCTTTCAAACCGTTTTACTGTCAATTTCAGTTTAAGCGCTGAATGACCTCATAGGTCCCAGCGAGGTTGAGAGCCTGTGGCCAAAGTCTACTGTATATTCTATTCTACTCTCTCTCTCTCTCTCTCTCTCTCTCTCTCTCTCTCTCTCTCTCTCTCTCTCTCTCTCTCTCTCTGTCTTAGGGTAGGAAGTGTGGCATTGTTGTTGTTAGGTATTTAATCAGTGTTTGAGGAGAAAATTAGGTATCAGTATTTTAATGAAACTGATAATATTATTTTGGCTTTTCAAATTTCTTAAGTTGCATTGCAGTCATTAAATTTTCTTTTGGAGTTCCTATTAAACTAATAAAGTAATAGCAAAAAGTTGAAAGCCACACACTATTGATAATCACATGGATGTAAATAACGAAGATAAAACCTCAGCTTGAAAATATTCATCCTAGTGAATCGTTCAGTATAACTAAGAACACACAAAACCACGAGACTGGTTGGAAAAACAAAGCAGAATTTCCAGTCAACGGGAATCATCATTTTCCTTCGGAGAAAAAAAAAAAAACTCGAACACACCTTAAATGTTACAGTAAGGGACCAGTTGCTTGTTAAAACACCTGAGGTGAAAAACACTGTAACTGTAACGTAACAGACGCTTATTATGGCACGGCAGATAGCGTGGCGGTCCTTATTTTATGCACATTCATTTTACGATGGAATAACCCACCGGGGGTTGTGGTGGCTGGGGGGGGAGGGGGGAAGGGGAGGGAGGGAGAAATGACCAAGCATCAGGAGAGGAAGTGTTTAAGCATACATTCATCGCCAAAACGCCATCATTATGGGCCAAAATTGCCCTAAGGCCGTAATGCAAAAAAAAAAAAAAAAGAAAAAAAAAGGTTGAAAGCTCTGAAGAAGACTATGTCAGTGTTTTCTTTAAGGAAATGTTCCCTCTATTAGATTATATTCGTTTCCGAATTTATGACTTATTCATTTCCGAGTTTATTCGGAGATTACCAATTTCTGACTTTTAATGTATTGCCATTCATTTCCGAATCTTTAGAATCCTATTAATTTCTGAATCTATATTATATTTTCCTATTTCTGGGCGTATCGTGTCATTATCCATTTCCGGATATATTGCACAATGAGTCTCTTCATTGTCTTATGGAAGTTCTTAGAGATTCAGGATTTTATTTTGTATTACTCTCAACTCATTCAGGACGTGATTGTCGTTGTTGTGGTTGTTGCTGCCAGTAGTTTGTGTGTTTGTGTTTGTGTGCGCGTGTGTATGTGTGTATGTGTGTACGGTTTCTTCTGTGGTGTAAAACGTTTTGCCTTTTTCTGTACTATACTAGCACTATACTTTTTCATAATATACAGGCCGGTGGGGTTGCCAATCTAATACACTTATTAAGCCCAGGCATGAAAAAACCAGAGCAAGTAAAAAATGCGCCGAAGTTTCTTCTGCGTAATGGAATTTTCTGTACAGCGTATAATCAAGGCCACCGAAAACAGACCTATCTTTCGGTGGTCTCGGTATAACGCTGTATGAGCCGCGGGCCATGAGACTTTAACCAAGGCCCGGAGTTGGCCTGTCCTATATCGTTGCCAGACGAACAATTATGGCTAACTTTAACCTTAAATAAAATAAAAACTACTGAGCTAGAGGGCTGCAATTTGGCATGTTTGATGACTGGAGGGTGGATGATCAACATACCAATTTGCAGCCCTCTGCCCTCAATAGTTTTTGAGATCTGAGGGCGGACAGAAAAAGTGCGAACGGACGGACAAAGCCGGCACAACAGTTTTCTTTTACAGAAAACTAACAAAAGGAAAGGGCGGACGAGCGGGGTTTAAACCTGAAGCAAGCTGTATGCCCTTAGCCCCAGGGGGGCTTGAAAGTTGTCGCAAGTTTTAAGGAAAACGGAAGCTGGAATCTCATTCCAAAGCGGGATGTTAGTTGTAGACGTGTTTTTAAACGAGGTTGAGAACACTGTTACCTTCTCTGCCTCAGTGCTACTCACCACAAATCACTAATTGTTAGGTATTGTCTCTCACCGGTTTCGAACCTGGTTTTTCTTGTTGGTGATGTGATGTTCCTAAACCCTAGACCACTGGGCCAATTTTATATATATATATATATATATATATATATGTGTGTGTATCTATAAATATACACACATATATATCTTATATATACATATAAAGATTTCTGACTTACATCTGGGCCGAACCCATGTCTTCCAAGTGAAAGCCCAGGGCATTAGCAATTCCTTCACACAAGTCATAAAAGAAGTTGGAACCTAAGTACTCCTTACCTGAGCTTTTTCCCAGGCAGGCGCCCAGCGCCCAACATACCAGCAAATTTATATGTATACACATATATATTGTAAATACATATATACATATATATATTATGTATATGCATATATATATATATATATATATGTATATATATATATATATATTTATATATATATATATATATATATATATATATATATATATATATATATATAATATGTCTTGACTACATTATAAAATAGATACTCTGAAACGTAGACTATTTTCCATACTTTTCAAAGCGCCGAAAACCGGATTGTTAATGCCTCTGCAGATTTTTACCATTTTCAGTCAAATAGTGTCCATAACCACTTAATTTCAAATCACGTTTATCGGGTCCACTGCTATAGTGGTTAGTATCGTGGCATGCCACTCAGATGTCGCGGGTTTGCGTCTCCCCTAGGGTGATGAAAAATCACTGGCTCTGTATCATGATCAGTTACTGCTGCAGTATGGGGTCTGCGGTGGGAGGTTGAAACCGACATTCTTTGGAAGCTTGAATTTCAAGTCAATCACCCCTGTGGTGTGCTTGTTCCATGTGAATAGGTTTCGTCTACTGAAATAATAATAATAATAATTCTTGAGAGAACTATAAAGTGGATATTAGGTTAACTTGAATGTTTCTTCCAATTAACTGCCAACTTTTGGCATTTTCATCCTACTTTTGTGAATAATCTTTATCGTCTTTCGTTTTTTTAGGAGGAGAGTCAATCTTTTACCTTCAGGTTCTATCATGCTTGTTTATTTTTTGGCCATCAGATCAGGTTAGGCTATGGAACTGTATTGCCAGTCCCATCGGCCAACAGGAAAGGAGCTAGATTTTGTGGCAATGATCCTGTTTTCTTTCTTCTTCTTCTTCTTCTTCTTCTTCTTCTTCTTCTTCTTCTTCTTCTTCTTCTTCTTCTTCTTCTTCTTCTTCTTCTTCTTATTATTATTATTATTATTATTATTATTATTATTATTATTATTATTATTATTATTATTATTACCTAAATATTCCTTCGCAAGTTTCTGATAGTCAGGAAATTGTGTGTGTGCGTGTGTGTGTGTATGTGTAGAGAGAGAGAGAGAGAGAGAGAGAGAGAGAGAGAGAGAGAGAGAGAGTCATCATTGCTAGATATTTAATATCTGGACTTTAATGAAGTGCATCCACTCAAACATAATCGAATTAAGTCAACACGGTAGCCACTGCTACATCCGAACGAAAAGACGCACAAAGAAAGCGTTTAGATACACAAATATACATTTGCAACTCTCTCTCTCTCTCTCTCTCTCTCTCTCTCTCTCTCTCTCTCTCTCTCTACCAATAAGCATTCCGTTTTATCTAATCAAATCATCGCCGTATTTTTTCACTCATACCGCCACTTCTCACTTTGATCTGAGTATTTCCCATTAAGATCACATCGCACACAGCCAAGAGGGCTTTTTCGTTCGGTAGAATCCTCTGGCGCGCGCGTGCGCCCACAAGCCCAAAAGCCCACCTAAGGCACGTTGGACGGATTTTTGCGCGCGCGGTAATAAGGAACATACTGCGCTTTGATCTTATAGACATTGAGGCTTCATTAGCTCCATATATTGTGGAGGTGACTGGGTCTTTGGGGAGGGGGTCGGGTTGGAAGGGGGAGGTTTTGTCGGGGCGGGGGTCTTTTGAAGGGGGAAGGGGAAGGAAGAGAAGGAAAGAGGGAAGAGAAAAGAGTCGTGAAAAAGGGGGATTCTTTTTCATTAACGCCTGCCTTTGTCACTTCACCTGCACATCTTTTTTTTGCAAATGTTTGTTGCTTGGGTTTGTGTGGATACCATCAAATACACATGAGTGCATATTAAATAAGCCGCCCCCCTACCTCTCCCCCTCTCTCTCTCTCTCTCTCTCTCTCTCTCTCTCTCTCTCTCTCTCTCTCTCTCTTCCTACACCCCATGCCTCCAAAACAGCAGGGCCGAACCTCACACAATGCATCGGTGGCATCAAAGTAACAAGGGCGTGCAAAGAAACGTAACGTCTTAATAGGGTGCCAAAGAAAAATGAGATTATTATCAATAAATATAGATGACACGTCCGGGGGCAAGAAAACCCTGGGCGCGTCTTCCCCCACCTTCAAGTGTGCCACAAATCGGGTTTTAACTGCGGTGCGGGAGACAAATGAAGGGCGTTTTGCGGCGCTGCTCAAAAAATCCTCGCTTTGTTGTTCCGCAAATAAAATCCGCTAAGGAGACACGACTAACGGCCCGCGGTGTCATGTCTTTCGATAAGGGTGAACTTTGGACAAATAAGGGAACTCAAAAGGTCTTAGAAAACACACTGGCCACTCTTATCGCCGGCGTGCGCATGTTGCGTAAGTATGACGCATGCAATGCATATACCGGTGTGTGTGTGTATATATATATATATATATATATATATATATATATATATATATATATATATATATATATATATATAAAATATATAAATAGTCATATATATATATATATATATATATATATATATATATATATATATATATATATATATATATATATATATATGTATATATATAGATATATATATTTTTTTCTTTTTAGATTGACTTTTCCAAACTGATTTAAGGTAAACGTGACCGGGAAGCGTCTTTGCTTCAGCTTGGAATCTAATTTCTGTAGGAATCGGGTTCCACACAATTCTCATCCTTTCATTGTAACAGTTCTTTATGTTGTTAAGGGTAACAGTATTCTTTTAGGGGGTATAGTTCAGAACTCTTGTCTTTGGTTTTCTTAGTTTTATATATCGCCTTTTAGATTATAATTCCACCTGTAATTAGACTATAATTCCACCCGTAATTTCTTATAGGGTGTTGAAACCGAGTTTGGCTGTCTGAGGGAGATATCACTCAATTTTCTAAGTCACAAATGTGGACTTCGACTCCGTTCGTTGGTTGATGCTACACTGTCACGACACTTCCAGCTTCACACACACTGTATCTCTCTCCCTCGAATGTCTTTTCTCTACTCTGCCATCTGCTTGTATCTTCTTATCCTTTATAAAGAGTCTGTCTGAGTGTGCAAATCGTTGCCAGGTCTAATATCCTTTTCCTGAGTTTCACTTTCCATATGTCCGTTTCACTGCTTTTCATATGTTGATAAACTCTCAGTTTATCGTTCGATCAGTCACTTATAACCCGTATGGGTCGACGACATCGAGACGACGACTGGGCCTCTCGTGATGTGTTTTTCGGAAGGAACAAGCGCTTCTTCATTGGAGACCTTTTGACCTGCGATAATGAATCGCTACTGGCGCTGACTTCGGATTTATCGCACTCGCGGTAAACACACCATTAAGACTGACGCCACACCACGGTTATTAGACATCGCAGACTTGAAAATATTATTCTCTGTCTCTGTTACACACACACACACACACACATATATATATATATATATATATATATATATATATATATATATATATATGTGTGTGTGTGTGTGTGTGTGTGTGTGTGTGTGTCTGTGTGTGTGTAATAGAGAGAGAGAGAGAAAGAGAGAGAGAGAGAGAGATATTTGACTGGGTGAGTACAAGGAAAGTTTTGGCATATGTCAGTATTGTCCCCAAGATCCTTCGAGTCGTTTTAAGTACTTATCAATACAGTTTCCTTTGTTGTAACCGAATTCCTGGTCATCATCATAAGGTTGTCTTCCTTGGCCAGTCTTTCCTTACATCAAGCCTGTTTTCACTCATTTAAATTCATTAGAAATTAAATGCATCTCAATTCGGGTACCTACGTTTTTGTCAATGATAGCTGTTACTGGTACATGGCAACTGTTTCACATTGGGAGCTGTACATGCACATTGCAAGACACAACGTATTATTTATAAACAACCGGGAATCAGTCATCCTCGCCTGGAATGAGTTTTGTTATTATTATTATCATAATTCCTTGTTGATTTCAGCTTTTCCTTTCTGGACATCTGCCTTCACCTTTCTTGCTTTACCTGTTCTGTTTTGATTCGCCTTTTCCATTACATATAATTCCTAACGCTTCGATGAATTAGTTGGTCCCATTCTGTTTATATATTAGGTCATCATTCCTGTTTTCCATTCACCTTGAAAGCGGTCATTTTTATCTTCATCCCTTAAGAACGCTCTCAGACTTTCTCACTAGTCTCTGGTGCTTCTTTTAACTCACTTGTATCATCAGTAAACATCAGCCATTCCACATTTCAATTCCAGTTCTTCCTTTATCTAACAATTTTACACTTCCCGCTGCTTGTTCCCCAGATTCTCTCATCAATCTGTCCATATAAATACTAAAATGGCCTTTGTCTTGCAGTTGGGAGAGATATTTCCAAAATTACATATGTAACATCTATATAAAGAATAAAATTGATGAGTGGTATCACCTGGCATTCCCAGTGTGGTGGTCCCGAGTTCACTCCCCACTCAATACGTGATTGTTTTCACTGACAGCACAAATTTACCATCTCTGTGAGCTGTGGATGGGTGCTTTGGGGTACCCATAGTTCTATCTGCCGAGTCATCAGTAGCCATTTGTCTGATTCCCTCTGGTCCTTACATGGGCGTGCATGATCGGTCTCTAGGCCATTGTGTGACAGTGCGATAGGCTGCTCCTCTCTGTCACTACGTACCTTTATTATTATTATTATTATTATTATTATTATTATTATTATTATTATTATTATTATTATTATCTCTATGAAATATAAAATCATCATCATTATTATAAAATGTGGTAAAATGCGAAGTTGCTGAAACATAGTGCATCGTGCGTAATCTTCCTATCGTTCATAAGTAAATTTAACTATCTAGTTTTATTTAATTTTGATTTTGTCGTTTCCTTTTTTAATCAGAAATGTCGCCAAATCTTGACGGTTGAATTCATGCAAAGAAAAAGTTGTGCTCGTTCCTGAAGAAATAGAATAGTATATGAATGATAATACATACTGAAACCTAAAATATATTTTTCGCATCACTATAAACAGTACAACAGTGAACAAACACTTTCTCAGAGTGAATCATAGTCTAAGCTGTCGGTCGAATACTGTGGGTCGCAGCTATGGAAATATAAAACAGGCGTGAGTCTTTATTGATCCGTCAAAACGGGAGAGCCTTAGCGAGATATTCAAACCAGAGTGAAACAATTTAATTTAAGATATTCATAAGATCTCTCTCTCTCTCTCTCTCTCTCTCTTTCTCTCTCTCTCTCTCTCTCTCCGTTTCATATTATAACCTCTTCAGTTAAATAACATGAGCTAAGTCTTTCTTTCTCTTGAACTATGTATGTATATTTACAGTATATATATGTATTTATTATGTATATATATATATATATATATATATATATATATATATATATATATATATATATATATATATATATATATATAAACAGTTACAGCGACAGTACTGAGTAAAATTTCGTAATAACATCTGTCCTTTCAGGCCCGTCGTTACTGCTTTCCACTCGTTAGTCTCTGTTGCAGAAAAATAATTTTTGCTTGATGAAAACACTTCGTAGAAAGGTTTACCAGTTAGTTCGATCATTATCAGTAACAAAATCGACAAAGCTTTGTAGTAATGCTCTCTCTCTCTCTCTCTCTCTCTCTCTCTCTCTCTCTCTCTCTTACACACACACACACTCATATAATTTTGTTAATATATATGCATACACACACACACACACACACACACACACACACACATATATATATATATATATATATATATATATATATATATATATATATATATATATATGTATATATGAATGTCAGTATGTTTGTATGCATGTATGAGTACAACACACATGGCTTTTACGAACCGGAGGAGTGCATTTCACAAGTCTTTGTGTAGCTTGAGACTCCGCAAATAAATAAATAGATAAATAAATGCGGATAATGATCTTTGTCTTACAGAAATATGTTCCTTTCTTTGAATAAATAAACACAAGAGGAGTATTTAGGGTTGTAAAGGAAATCAGAAACTGCTAAACACAGACCTAGGGAAGAATAAAGAAAATTATTAAAACACTTGACTCTACAGGTCATAATTTCAGGGCGATAGGGGTAAGGGAATGGCGAAGAGACACTGATTCCACCCCGGAGTAGTGTTTAAAATAGTACTCTCACAAATGAGAGCCAGAATTTAGGCGAAGCAAACTTGAATTTTTAAAGAGCACAAGCCATGAAGGCCACTGAAAGGGAAATTTATATCGGCGAAGAAGAGAATTTCTTTAGCTCTGAAGTCGTAAACACGCTGAGACCCCGTAGGAGGGTTGTGCAGTCAGTGCACCTTACTCGGCGCAATGTGGGCATTACTTGAGGTTCTTTGCAGCGTCCCTTCGTCCCCTAGCTCCAACCCCTCTCATTCCTTTTACCATACCTCCGTTCATATTCTCCTTCTTGTATCATACTTTCCACCCTCTCTTTACAATTGTTTCAACATAATGTTCAGCGCTGAATAACCTCATTGGTCCCAGCGTTTGGCCAGTGGCCTAAATGTTATATTCAGGGGACATACTGACGAGGAAAAGAGGGCGAGTTTTTAATGGAAGAGCAGAGTTATCGCTAGGATTATTCACTAACCGAACAGGTCTTTGACAAGTAGTGTCGGCCCTGAATCGTATTCTATGCCAGATGTAGACCGCGTTTTATATGACGATCCGGCAAAAGTTCGACGAATGATTTCTTTGTAAGTTCAGGTATATGGCATTTTGTTTAAAGCTTAATGGAAGACGGTTTTTCAGAGGTTCGATTTAATGTTACACTGTCAAAATCCTGATGGGAAGCCCTTTCTCTGTTCTCTGGTAATGAAATTTTTTTTAAGTTCTCTGCACTGTGACTATCTGCCGAAGACCTGATCGTTAACTATTTCTGAAGCCTGATGTACGACGATTTGCCTAAGCTCTGGTTTGTTAGGATCTTGTTTGACGTCTAGTACATTTCGATTTTTCTGAGAGCTGATAAATGAAGATCTTTTTAATCCATGTGTTAGTCTTTGTAGGGCTAGACGTATGTTTTGATTGTCTAAGTCTAATATACGACGACTTGTCTAGGGTTTGATTTTTCTGAGTTATTTTACTACTGGTATCGATTGCGAAACTACTGACTCATGGTGGAGCAGCGTGTGTATATTCATTGCACATTTTATATATATGCCGATATGCCTTTGAATATAGACTAGTGCATACACTATACATTCAGTTGTATTTTTTATGTTTTATGCCAGTTGATTGTATGACAATATCAGTCGCATCTACTAGAAAGACTGACCACAGAAGATGATTCACATGGAAGTTAAAATTGGAGTAAATTCCTTGAAAAACTCTGGATCACAAACAGAAAATATTTTTCCAAGATCCACTCCCTCTTGGAGTGGAGGGTAATCAAATATTCGGGGCATTGTTTTCAACACAAATCTTAGAAATGTTTAGAAATCGATTGTATTCTATAACCTTTCTCTTTTTTCCAATCCAACCCAAAGAATATATATTGTTTCATCTTCCAGCGATTCGTTAGTCACAAGGGTGAGATTTGTTAATTGCTAGTTTTTTTGCAATTATGACGAAGAATGGCTGGAAAAAATACTCGGCTGATATTCCCCCATAGCTGTGATTGCGCATGCTTATCTGTTCAAACAAACAGTGTGCGCGAAATCAAACAAATCAGAAGCTTCCTGCTAATAGATCTAGAGAGCTGCCCTGACTCCCTCGCTTCCATTACTAAAGCGAGAGACGTGATGGCGTTAGGCTAGGCGAGGCTCATTCCCCCAGATTGCCATCAGATAACTTGGTCTATTTATATCGGCATGAAGGTTCGGTCGATAATCCTCAAAGATATGAGCGCCATCTCTAAGACAAGTCTCACTCAAACCTTGTGACACGAGAGGAGATGATGACCGAAGGAGATTAGAAGAAGCATGTCCGAAAGACACCAGGCCCTCCCCTTTCTTCCAGGACCTCGATTCAGTGACTTCATCCGTACCTCCAGAAGTGTTTTTTTCTATTGTTTTTATTACAATAATTTTAAGACGTTATATGCACGTAGTTTTGCTAATTATCGCCTCTGCAACGAATCTGTGGAAGTAGATTTGCTAAGACAGGATAGAAAGAAGCTTAAGATTGCTCTAACGGGTTCCCACACGTCGAAATTGGATTAATAAACGAGTCCTTGTGTAGGACACTCATGCAAAATAAAGAGAAGCCTTATATGTTGGGTGCCTCCAGAGCTCACACACCTAACGCCCATTAGATCCTATTTACACTGAGGATAACAGCGTCTTAACCCCCGTGGCAGAAAAGGGATTCAATCGAACCCCGATAAATGGCGGATCCAGTAGCGCTCTCTGCTGGTGCTTCTTCTCTTCCACGTCGCCGAGAAAGGACGCACCGCCACGGGGTCCCTTTGGTTCAGGTGTCGGACGGGAGGCCCATAAAAGCGGGTGCCATTCCGACAAGGGATTAGGCTGTTATATACGGATGACACTGTAGTATTGTAATGTCTCCGCCGGGACTGGGCTATTAAGGAGAATGTCTCATAAGTAACAATTAAGACTTTTGAGTTTTCGAGGTAGTCAACTGCGCCTTAGATTATAGATGAGGTTCTTTTAAGTCTCTCTCTCTCTCTCTCTCTCTCTCTCTCTCTCTCTCTCTCTCTCTCTCTCTCTCTCTCTCACAAATCTATATATATACATATGAAGGCATAGCTAATACATGTCTTTGTGTCTATTAATGGTTACAAATACTCCATACAAATGTATAGAATTATACTCACAAATATATGTACTGTATATAGGCTATATATATATATATATATATATATATATGTATATATATATATATATATGTATATATATATATATATATATATATATATATATATATATATATATATATGTATGTATGTATGTAATCCTATTTGGACATATTTTCTCTCTTATGCAATTTTCATTGAAGTCAATGGGATTGTTCGCAGATACTACCTTCTTTTCAAGACTTGGAATCAGTCTCTACTTCTGTTTTTCTTCTGCAAACTTCTCAGGAATAAGAAAAAATTATTCGAGATTCTTTCCATTTACTTTTTCTTTTTCTAGTCGACGTACCGTTTCCCCACCTCTGGCTGCGTCATCATATCTCGATCAATGTATTATACAGTATATATATATATATATATATATATATATATATATATATATATATATATATATATATATATATTATTATGCATATATATGTGTATGTATATATGTATGTGTATATATATGTATATACACACACACAAAACAGAGCATTATAACTGTATTTCTATACTAATGTTCTGAATTTAGAATGATGTATATTATTACGTTCAAAACGTGACCTCTTGACATAGGTCTGAACTCGTGAAAGCAGTATGCAATTATTTTATAATGCTCTCTGATATTAGCTTCAAGGGGGATGAATTGATCATCAACCACCTGGTGACTTACTATTTTGATAAAGTAAAGATTAATTTCTGTGTCACAATCTTTGTTAACTGGTGCGCTTTGTCCGCTAAAACTGGAAAGTTTTTCTCAGTACAATGTAATAATTACGGAAACATTAACTGCTCATCAAACAATAAACAGTGTAATTTTACGCTTTTAACAGGCCTGTTCTGAATTACAATAAAGGTAAGAGTTTTAATTCCTTGAAAATCCGAGATGACATTGAGAAAACCATATTGTTCAAGCTTCGAAAGTAAAGTAAAGCTTCTGATAATGTTCTGTAGTTTCATAAGGAATTTATAGATGATTATTCATCAGAACCTCCATTTTTTTTTGCTCTGTCCTTAAAAATGAATTCCCCCTTTTCATCCTGTTTTTGGCAAAAGCGAATGCTTTAACTTGGCTTACATCGCAGGATTCCTTTTACCTCTATAACAGAGTTTTACGAACTTCATATCCGGTAATATGGTTGTGTAAGGTGCATTCTATTTTGGACTTCAATAACTCTGTGATATGAAACATTTTTGCTAAAGTATCTCACGAGTGACTTTATTGTAGGCTGACCTATAATTCCACATATGGCTCTTCATCTCTGCAGTATTGCTTCTGTCGCATTTCTTTCCAATTGGTTGTTACATAGACTGTTTTGCCTAGCTGTGCTTGAAGCCGCTGATTTACATGTAGGTAGGCATTATTTTGGAATATTTAATAACTGAATCTTTTAACAGAATATTCCATTGTCTTTTGCTTAGAATCGTACAGTTATTGTCGTAATTGGATCTTATTCCAGAACTTGTCATGCTTAAGAAACAGTGATATTTTTGTGATTGAGCTCTTCTCGTAAAGACGGGTTTTCCATTGTTATTTAGAATTTATCCATCATTGCTTGAGTTACCTTTCTAAATTTCCAAACATCCTATCCCCATCGTTTTCTCAAAAATGAATAATGAGTTCAGTTTCATAGCAGCCTGATTTTTTTTTCATAGTAACGCTGCCGCTGTTAAACTTCTCTACAAATACATCATTGTCTATTCCTTACTGAAGCAACTCTGCTTAATGGTGCTGCCTATCCTTGGGTGGAGGATAATTCAAGGGTCATGCTCGCTTCTTTTTACAAAAGATTGTGCATGGAGAAAGTAAAAATTAAGCCCATTAAAGACAATTCTTGTTAATTAATACCATTAGGCTTTTATTCCCTTGAGTTCTGAAGGTCTGTCAGGTGACAGATGTGTTTGTGATCTCCCAAGATGAGGTCTGTTGATGTCTTGAACTGTAACAACATTACACACCAGTATGTGCAAAAATTTACCTTTTTTTTTGCCAGTCTCTGTACTATCTCTTGATAGTTCCATTCGGAATGCTTTTCTTTTCATAAACAAACAGCTACGGAAACAAAGGCCACACTTAAAAAATTTTCCTCTACTCTCAAATATCCCGGGCAGCAGTTTCTTGGTACCTATTCCGTAAGACTTTTCAGTATTATTTCATCTTACCATCCCAGATTGATTGTCCTGTTCAGTCTCACCAATCAAACAATATTTCCTACAGATATCTTGAGTCACATGTTCCACCCATGTTTTCCACCTTTCCTAATTATGCTAGCAGTCAGGAGTAGTAATTTTGTGGGTAAGTTGAACTCTCTTTAATTCTAATGAAAAATTGTGTAGAAATTTGCTTTTGCTATTAACAGATCAATCAGTCCTAAACTGGACTCTCCAGTGACCCTGGACTCTCTTCTTAAAATTTTTAGGTATATCATCATAAATCCTAAAATTTACTTGTTCCCCAATTTCCAGTTGTGATTAAGTTTCTCTCTTCAAAGATAGTGCTTTCTTTGAAGTCCACAATGCTTTTAAAATTCTCTGCGGCTTTAAAAAAAATAAGTAATAGCTGACCTGTGCATATATTCTATTACTTAGGCCACTAGAAATAAAGATTAAATAGGAAAGAATATTAAGGATCTTTGTATTTAAGACGTGAGGATTAACAATTTTAAATTTTTCGCTCTTCTCTTCTTTCCTTGTAAGGTGCTGGTGAATTACACAATCTCATTAACACACAATCCTTGACCATTGAAGTTGTGTAATATCTTTATTTGGTTCTTTCAGCTTGAAGATTTATGGTGTGAATAAGTCATTCGCGTGGTTTAACTCTACCTTGCTAATGATATATCTATCTCTATAATAATAAAATTCGAGTGGATCTTTCTTTTTTGTCCGCCCCGGGTGGGGTCGGGGTAGGTAGGGGATCGGGAGGGCAGGGGAGTAATGAGGGGCAGCGCCGGGTTCCAGCACAGCATAGCGCGCTCCATCAAGCTCATTGGAAATATTAAAAAAATATGATTAGCTTCTTACCGAGGTAGGTATTTCTTTTCTTAATGACTGAGACATTACAGTTGCTAAGCATTGTCATGCCATTTGTCACCCCGCTCGGAAATTAACAGTCTGATTCTATCGGATAAACACTCAGTTTTCGAGTTTGAGGATAAGTCTCTTTTTTTAAGTTAGAGTTGGTGAATGTGTGCTTTGACATTCGCCAACAGCAGTGTTTTGTTCCTCTCATTTTCATGTTTCTTCAAAATCAATTCGTTCGTTTGCTTGTCTTCATTTCCAGCGGGGCTTTAGTGTGCCGTGTTCCGTTTTGTCCGGTTAAACTTGTGGTTCAGAAATAACGGAAACAAAATAATCTTCACTTGTGTTCGAAAGCAATTTTCATGTTTTATCCCATTTTTTCCTGAACCCTCAGGTATTTCCTTACCTTGCCGTCTCTTTAAATTCCTTTTCCTCTCTTTATTTATCATTTTCTTTTTAACGAGAAAGATACACATCGACCAGTCTTTCTTCCTTTCAACTTTTGTCTCTTCTCATCTTCCTTCATCAAGAGCTTTTATTCTTCCACACCAAACATACCTGCATCAAACGATCTCTTTTTGTTTTTCCAAATATTATTCATAAGAACTTAAACCTGTTCATTTATGTTATTTTTTTTAGTATCTTCTACTGTTGCTTGTTCTTTTGCCATTCTTTATACTGTAACACCACTCACATTTTAGTCAAATTTACTTTTATTCCACGCATGATCCTACTTTATCATAATTGTGTCCATGTTTCTTATTTTCGGTTTTATGTAACTGGTCACATTTTCAAAGGTTTTCTCGACTTGATTATTTCTTTATTATTCATCTAATGTAACTATATATATATATATTATGTATATATACACATATATGTTTATATATATAATATATACAGTATATGTATATATAAATATATATTGTATATATACATATATATGTGTGTGTGTGTTTGTGTGTGTGTACACTAATACGTCCATATGCTGAGGTACGTAACCTGTTAATGTACTGTTTTGTCCATATAATGTTTTTTTTTCGCTTCACGGTATGCTTTTAATCTGTCATGCATCATGTAGGGCCGCACCTAAAAGGTGCACGAAGCACACATTGATGAACCAGGTCCTCAAAAACCCTGGTGAAGTCTTTGATACTCATTAATTTATGGGAAAAGCGAGACTCTTACTGTGATTTATGGGGGAATAGTTTATAAGGGAATATTTTGTAAGGATAGAGTGAGTGATTCACCTTTGGAGTTAGAGTGCGCTGTAAAGTAACAAATTCGGCAACTTATTAAGTGAATCATTAGCGCACATCAGACTTCGTTTGTTTTGCAGCATCGTATAAATGAGTGAAACCCTTTCTACGTGACTGACTTAGTCGTCAACGCCCTTTGCCTATTTATAAGCAGCTGAAGGAATTTATCGTTGACTTTTTGGCAGGTTCGGCTGAATTAAGGAAGGAGATTATTGTACTCATTTTTATGCAAGCGCGCTTTTTTGTGTTGTTATTTACTTCGACATCATCATCGTAAGGTTGAAGAGAGAGAAGGGGGGGGGAAGGGGTGTTAGGAGAGATACCGGGATTATAAGCGTACCAGTAGCCACGCTCGTCATAGTGTAGATTCGCCGATATGTAAATGACTGTGTCAACCTGTTTTTAGGATTTATAAAAAAAAAAGATTCCATTCAGTCAGCAGAAGAATATTTTCACTTAGCAATTTTATTGGCCATTTTGAGAATAGAGAAGATGATTGTTAAATAGATTCAGCTTTTATTGACTTTTAACTCCAGCTTGCGGCTATTAACTGTACTTTGTGGAGCACAGCTTTGCTCTACCGCATATCTAAATAGTTCACGTGTAGTATTCGTTTTAATGTTAATGCAGAGCAATTCTTCACGATTGCTTTTTGCCGTTGTGGTAGACGAAGTGGTGAAGAAAAAAAGAAATTGAATAGGCTTTTAATCATTTGACCAGATAAATTCAACAGGACGTCGACCCCACCGTTCTTGCAGACGTAGGGAAAGCAGTTGGTAGACAGGAAGACGAACGGGTGAACTGAGATAGGAAGACAGGTGTGCAAAACCATTCGGAAAAGGTATTCTAATAAGTGAGCAGGTAAATGAAAAAAAAAAAAAAGCAGAGAGAAGTAACAGGGTGATGTGAATAAAATTGCGAGTACAGATACGCGTATAAGACTGAAGAACAGGGGAACCGAGGCAGGTAATTATTAGGCAATTGCTCTTCGAGAGCTAGAGGAGCACGAATACTAGACTGCTTGCTGGGAATGGTATTCTAATAAGCGGAAAGGCAATTGAAATTGATTTGATTTGTTTACGTATAGCCTGGCGTCGAAATGGCTACGGCCGTCGACGATTGAACAGAAACGAAGAAGCAGAAGAAAAAAGTCACGGCTTAAGAGGACGCACACACAAGAGAGACTGTAAATCACCCACACAAAACAAACTCGAGAGTGCAGAAGACGCGTAGTCGCAGAGTTAAACAGCCATAAAATGGGAGGATGGATTGAAAATAAATGGAAGCAGACAGACGAGCAACCTGGTGCTTAATGAGTGATTGCACCATTGCTTCCACGGTAGCGTTGAAGGGTCCCTACTTAAATCATGAGGGGGTAACCAAAAGCACTATTCTTCTTCTGCGTACCGGATAAGACCAATTTCTACCACACCCTTCCCCATCCTCCCTCCCTCCCCCATCCCCTCCCCCTCCCCCCTCCCGTCATGGCAATAAGCATGCGCAATGGTGATTAAAATTTCCTCCCTAACATTGTCTCTCCCTTTCAGTTATCTTAAAAAAGAACAAAACCTTTCTCTCATTCCCCCCCCCTCCGTCTTTTCCTCGTCTCCCCCAATTCAGTCCATTCCCCATATTTCTTACATTTGTACCATACCCCTCACATAGCATAGCCTCCTCCCCTTCCTCCCTAAGGATTTCTACCGTTCCTACTCCTCCTCCTCCTCCTCCTCCAGCTCTCCTCCCTGTGTGAAATTATATCCAATTATATTGTTGATTCTTTTCCGAATATTCAAATATATGATCTCACCCCCTCGCCTCCCCCCCCCACCCCCGCCTCTTCCCTTCTCTTGTTCTCTCGATGATTTTTGGTTGCGTTGGGAAATCAATGCTGATTGTTTCCGTCTCCTTCGTCGTCCATTGTTATCGGCTCTTTTCGGGGGTCCTTTTGCTGCGTGTTTGCCCTTACGAGCCTGCACGCGTCGAGCGGGTTAACTCCCCCACCCCCCGCGCTGTTTCTCTCTCTCTCTCTCTCTCTCTCTCTCTCTCTCTCTCTCTCTCTCTCTCTCAATACGTACATACTGTATATTCACACACACCCATATATACAGTATATATATATATATATACATATATATACTGTATATATATATATGTATATATATACATATATATATATATATATATATATATATATATATATATATATTTGTGTTTCTCTCTCTCTCTCTCCCTCTCTCTTTCAATATGTACATACTGTACATTCACACACACCATATATATATATATATATATATATATATATATATATATATATATATATATATATTTATGTGTCTGTCTGTCTGTCTGTCTGTCTCTCAATACAATACATACATTCACACACACACCATATATATATATATATATATATATATATATATATATATATATATATATATATTTATATATATATATATTATGTGTGTGTGTGTGTGTGTGTATGTGTATTTCTTTCATTTCCCCCTCCAATATGTCTGCTTCCGGCTGCTCCCTTATTTGTGTTTGTCTGCCTTTTCTCCTCGTCTTTCTCTTTTGCCTGTCGCAGTCTGCCTTGTGTCTGTCTTTTTGTCACCGGACGGTTGTTTATATGTCTGTGTATCTTTCTGTCTCACATATTCGTGTGCTACATTCGCCTATTCCACTGTCGCTGATATACTTGTTTACTCGCTGTGTGTGTGTGACCTGCGTGTATTATCACTACTTTTTCTTTCTTTTTTCGCGGCAATCGGAAGTTGCTTCCCGACCAGGAGACGAGTTAGAGTTATTTTAACCTCGATAATTTGGGGTATTACTCTTCTCTTTTCCTTTCTTATTCTCGCTTGCTATTCATTCATGCTGAAAATCCGTAATAGGAAAAAATTTTCTCTTCAGAATTTGGCGATGTCTCGTTTAAAGGAAGAATGTATCATTCCGGACGATTGCTGCCGATGAATTGGTTCTTCGTGATTATAGCTGCGTCGAGGCTTGCAGTCACCGTTTGAGCCCTTTGTTTATTTATTCGTCTATTTTAATCAGTTAATGAATTAATCTATTGATTTATTTAGAGGTGGTTTCCTTGTTTTCGTTTCTCTTCACTCGGAACGAATTATATAACTTTTATCCTCGTCTTGATTTTGGAATGTGAAAGTTTGAGGTGACAGTGAGCTCATCTGTGTCAGGAGGCAACTTATTTTTAATTACAAATCAAATTGACATTCGTAGGAGGCCATAAAACTGTTATTATTTTTTTTTTTTCATGTTTGGCTCGACATTTCAGCTATTAAGAAGATACATCCGGATTGAGAGCAAATCATAAGCTTCTTAGGAGATCAAAAATTGCGATTTATATCAGTAGGAGTATTTAAACGGCTCTAGGTTTTTAGATGGCTCACTGGCAGCAGTATTTGGAACCCAAAATGTCCAACAGGGTGCGCAGGGCTATCGGTTTATCTGTACAGCTTCACAACTGGTATTGAAAACTTTTCTCATGAAAGACCTTTTGGGATTAATTTTTGCTTTCCAAAATTATTGTACGATAACGACCAAAGTCATTTAATACCTATATTCATATACCCCTCTGAATGAATCTTATGTATGTATGATTTGTGAGACTTTTCAAGTAGAATGCAGTTAAATGTTTACTTCCGTTAACTCGAATTGTTTTCGTCTGATTTTTCAACGCACGAAGAAGGTATAATTAGCTCTGTACAGATGCCTGTTGAAAGGGGTAAGCACAGCTCACGTTGGGTAAAATGTCGGTTATGATTCCGAAATGGAGTAATACTTTTTCTGACCTGGTACAGTTAGTCTCCAACATCTGAATACATGTCTCTGACTCCTAGTCCATCTCGATACGATAGTTCACGTAAATTTTCATATGCTTTCGTGCATTTGTGATGACAAATACAGTTATAAAGGAACAATGTTGTAGGGCTGCGCTGGCTTTTTGGGGGGTGGGAGTAAAATTGAAAAATTTTGTATGGCAAGAGATTGAGCAAATTTGGCCTCAAGCCTAGTCAGTTATTAAAAGGGGTTTGTTCGTATCATTCTTCATATCATTCTCGTGATTCGTATCTGAGAACCTACCGTGGTTTTAGAAATACCGTGTTTAAAGATTTACAAGCATCAGATTTACCGATGAAGACACAGTTGTGAATTCAGTTGTTAAATGTAGGTGTGATCCTCTTATATACATAATTAAATGAAGCAGTGTTATTATTACAATTGCCGTCCCTTGTGCTGTATTTACGTATAGTCGATTCTCTCTCTCTCTCTCTCTCTCCACAAGCACACATTCATTCATCCGTCCTGAAGGTTTACCCCTTTACTCCCACCCCCGCCCCCTTTACGACCCGTTCGCATCCACATCCAAAAACCTTCCTCAAACGACCGGCGGCCGACCGTCTCAGATGCTTCAAGCTCCTAATTTGTTAATGCCTCATTTATCACCCAATTTTTGTCCGAAACGATCGTTAATCTAAGTGAGGGGGGGTTACATTCGTGGGTGGGGTTGGGGGAACTGGATGTAAATCTACTGTGCTGATAGTTTATTGAAGACAGACAACTCCTCCTGAATAATGACTTCCAGAATTGTCTTTGCCTCTCCCCTCCGTCCGCCCACGAGGCTCTCTCCCCCTTCCTGGGGTGTCGGGAGGGGGAATGGCTGGGTGAGCAGTTTAGAGAGGGTCGGTGGAAAAGGGCCGGGGGATTTGAGAATGGGGATCCGTGGCGGGACAGAGGAGATATGCATACGAGATAGAGGGGGTAGGGTATTTGACAGTGTCCACCAAGATTTTGATAGAGATAACCTGAAGAAATTAGCGACTGATAAAGTATTAATAATTAAAAGAAAGTGTTTTGCCATTTTAATATTCATGTGATAACGTGCGCTAAAAATCGTTTGAAGTTTCGTTTTTTCTCTTTAAATATGCATTGCTCTTCAGAAAATGTATTTTTTCCTCCAAGTATAATTCTTTTCTCTAATACTTACAGTTACGGTTATGCGTAATTGATAAGTTTTATACTTCTTTAAACTTACTGCATTACATTGCCTTCAGAGAGAGAGAGAGAGAGAGAGAGAGAGAGAGAGAGAGAGAGAGAGAGAGAGAGTGAGAGAGAGAGAACAGGTGGACATGCATTCCTTATAATATATGTGATGTGTGGCATTTTGTTCATAAGCATAAACTTGTGTGAAACAAATATGTTAAGCTCGCAGCTGGTCAAGCCCTAGATTGCATTTCTTTGTGAATGGAAACATTTGAAGAAACTGAACTGGATGATCAAAACGGTTCCGTATGCAGGTTTCTGTCACGAGGTTATAAATCTAAAGCACTGCGACCACGTCGTGCAGAATTCCTCTGCAGTGTATTTGATTTAGGCTATATTATTATTATTATTATTATTATTATTATTATTATTATTATTATTATTATTATTATTATTTCAGTAGATGAAACCTATTCACGTGGAACAAGCACACACGGGCCATTGACTTGAAATTCAAGCTCCCAAAGAATGTTGGTTTCAACCTCCCACCGCAGACCCCACACTGCAGCAGTAACTGATCATGATACAGAGCCAGTGATTTTTCATCGCCCGCAACATCTGAGTGGCATGCTACGGCACTAACCACTATACGAACCGACCAACTAAAAAGATATTCTTACAGTACACATTCTAGAGTAAATTTGACGGAAGTAATAATAACAGACAAGCCAGAGAGATTGCGTGTACAATAATCTTTAAGTCCATCTGCGGCCCTCACTGCACCTCCTGTTCTGTTTTGTTGTGTTGAGAATAAAGTAAGATTGTTGTTGGAAGACAATATACAAATGACCATATGCATATGGGAGTCACATGCAAATGCTAATTTTACGTTTGTCAAACTGGCCACGTGTCAATAGGCATTGGGACTTGTTCCCCTACTGGTTGTCGACCTAAGAAACAGGAGATCAGCGCCTGCCCTATGAGCCTACAGAGGCCCAGGAGGACTTTCTTTAACGTTTAACTTCTCAAAACAAGGCAAACAAATAAATGGGCATAAGCATATTACTGTCGTATGAATATGCATATGCATACGGCACTCATATGCATTATGAGTATTTTTACTCTTGTCTTTATCGCCGTGAGTGTAATAAATGTAAGTAAAATTAAATGAGTGACTAAATTGAAATAGGAACTCAAATTATTGTAGTTTGAAAACTAAGTAGTTGGCAGATTCGTCACCGATAATGTACCAGACACAGTCGAATATATTTTTTTTATTTGATTGATTGATTTATTTATTCACTATTCCAAGTGATGTATTGAAAGAGCATATGCAATAAGATAAAATCTGTCTTAGGGGATAACAAGGCTTATATGCTCAATTTTTCTTAACCATCCAGTTTCTAAGAAAAAATGAAAATGCGAAACAGCGTACTTTATGTGAAAGTTTTACCTTCATAGATTTCACAAGGCAAATGTTTTCAGAATTGTTCATGGCTCTCCAGTAAGTTTGACGTCATCACTGCATTAAAGTTTGGGTCACTTAGAGTCGTCTGGGATGTTTAACTCTAATTGAGGACTCTGATTAAGTTAATTTTCCCGGGGTTTAAAGCCTTCCATCCTTCAAGGTGCTTGTCTGGTGCTTCTTGCGGACTGAAGACCCACTCTTTATTTTATCTCCCATTTCGTGTTCTTGTTTTCTTAAGGCATGAAACGAGCAGAGGGATTACAAAAGAAAACAAAACAAAGCAATAGAAAATTTGATAAAAAAGCAAAACAAAACTTGATGTTCCCAACGTTCGAGGATTTCAAACACACTACCCAAGAAGACTACCAACTTGGCTTCATGGTTGATCGGGGCCGTTCAATATCCTTCCCTTTTATTTATGTTGAGTTTAACTCAATGGAGTACCTGTCGCTATTTGTGGCAGTTGGGTCATTATTTGCCTCTCTGCCTGATGATAACCTTCTATCACTTCTTCTCTATCCTTGGGCTGTGCCTTGGACTCCCACAGTCTGTGATTTCAGTTCCCGCACTTGAGAGTACTCTCAGGCAATTCCTTTATTTCTTTTATTTACTTACTGTTTGAGGGTTATATTAATTGATTACAATTTGTTGTATATTCAGTAATTAATATTACTGCACTTTTCACTATTATTTCCCTTCTTAGTGTACTTAAGTGCCATCTATTCCGAGGAAACTTGAATAGCATATGTATAGCCTTTTTTTTTATTTTAACTTGTTCCATACGAACGTGTGTGCAGGATAAATAATAATGATCCGCAACTACATTAAGAAGACGAAATGGAGTTTCTCACGCATGACATTCATTCCTAATGTACTTCATTTTAAAGTACAAGTATAAAAAAAACTGATTTCACTTGGAATTGGAAATTAAGCGACATTATGTGCACGCACACACCTCAACATTATTTGAGATGTATGATGACATCTGTCACATTAAGGTCCGTTACTTCAGCGGGAAAGCTACAACTTGAAATGATTTCATTTCATTTGTCTTCTACTAATATTGCTCGCTTATTCGTGACGATTATTTTTCACCTCTCCCTTTTTATTTTGCTTGTTGTTATGAGATTCTAATGATGAATACATTGAGGCCTCTGTCAGTGTAGCGTGATTAGCCTGTGGGATCCGCTTGGCATACTAATGGGGGAGCTTTAATATACGCAAATAGTTTATCTTTGTTGTTTTTAAATCACATGGACGAGGAGGAATCATAATTGTAAATGATAATGACAGAAAGTTTCATTTCACCGATGTATTTGTTTCTTTTTTATTCAGTTGTAATTCTACTCCACGTAATGTAAGTATATCTAGTTTTTGTTTTACATTATATATTCTAATTTCATTGAAATTTAACCAAGGTAGTATAACGCTAACAACATTTCTTCAAAATCGGAGAAAAATGATTTTGATATAAATCTGAATTGACCCGCGACTTTGAGAAAAATTGTTGGGAGAAAATAATCAACAATCTTCAAGACAGATACCTATTAAGTTTTATAAAATTAAGAGAAAATACAATTGCGAACTTTAAAAGATCCTTTGACGTAAAAAAAGGTCAAGGCAAAAAATATTGACCTCAAATAATCACCTTTACCCTAGGTACTTAGATACAAAGTTTTGTCTCAATCAGAGGTAAATAAAATCCGGGAAACTAAAACTTTAACGTTTAAGCGACGTGCCATCTTGAAAAGTAGGTCAAGATAAAAATATGGAAAAAAAAAAGACAACCACTAAGGAACTTAGCTGCCAAGTCTCATCAGAATCAAAGGAAAATAGTGTGGCCTTTAAATTGACCTGTTACCAGGTTAAAATAAAAAAAATACCATAACAATATCTTTAACACCTGTTGTTAAATTCTGAAGATCTAAGATGTCTAATCATCGCGGTTTCTTAGGCATGAAAGAAAAACAGTGTAAAATTGGATCTTTGAATTAACGTGTTACCTTGAAAAATAAGTCAATGTAGGATAAGTTTTGCGAAAACAGTCTCTCAAAGGACCTACTGTACTTACCAAATTTCGACGAAATCCTAGATAAAAAAAATTAGTGAAATAAAGGGAAGGAGACTTGGAATAATAATATTGGTAATATCCCTAAAAACCAGTTCCTTATGACATAATCAGACAGTAATCATACTGATTTATTATAAAACTGTATCTTAGAACAGGGCCATCTGCAAATAGAGAATACGGATAAAGTGAACGCAAAGATGCAGTACAACCACTTCGTTAGACTGTTCGCTGCCCCCCCAAGATAAGACTAATGTTTTTGATTAGAAAAAATAAAAGCAAATCTAAACTGGTGATGACAAAGACGTTAAACGTTACACAAATCCACAGTACCAATAAGTGGCACCGACTTCCTTTTTCCTGCAGGAAATGAATGTGATAAAAGCCTCCTGTTATCCGGAGCTGTTAAGTTCCACCGTAATGAAATGTATCATGGCAAGAATCCATTTAGCGGCTGAATTTTCTCTTTCTCTCTCATCCCCTCTAACAGCCAACCCAGACAAAGAATTAATGAATAACAACGTATCTATTATTTATTTAGCGAGAGGTCAAAGAGCCGCGCAGAAAATTATAACCCAATCATGTTACTAATATCTCTTGCGGCTTTAAAATCTGTGTTAGTTAAATAAACCCAGCAAAATCCCCATGGTGGCCAGGTGGGAGGTGAGTGGATGTTATTAGAGATATAGCAACTTCACATCGTCCTCAATTAATTGGGTTAGGTGAAGCTGCCATTTATTAACTGGGATTTTTTTTTTATTTTGGTCCATACGGTTGGGTAACACACAAGTGAAATTGTTGATCAAAGACCAAGTCTCTCAAGTGATGCTCTAAGCACTGGATCTGGTGCAGAATTTTTATTGCTGCTATTAATTACCGGTGAATTGGCCTTGCATATTCAAGGATCTCGCTTGATTGAAACGGATGGGAAAAATTCTGATTAAGTTTTAGAAAGGTGTCGGTGTTAACGAAAGATACAGTATGGCGGAGAGAGGTACGATTCAATTTAGAGCTTGGTTAAAAGGGGTTTTAAATGCTTTAGCAGTTTTGAAATGCACCGTTGTTATACAATCTATTGTTAATTCTAAACAAGGAACTTTGCGATTTCTTTATTTTCTTTGAAAAAAAAGGGCGATCATCTTGAATGGTAAAGGTCAGGAACTCTATAACCTGCTAAAGGTCTGTTGACAAGATTGAGAGATAAGAAATCGTTGTATATAATTTAATGGATATAATGATACGTATTCTCACTATATCTCTCTCTCACTCTATATGTATGTATGTATGCATGTATGTATATATAAATAAAAATATATATAAATATATATGTATATATGTATGTATGTATGTATATATACATATAAATATATATAACACATATATATACATAAATCTATCTATCTATCTATCTGTCTATCTATCTATCTATCTATCTGTCTATATATATATAACACCTATCTATTTCAAAGCTCTTTCAAGTCACGCTATGCCTCATCGCCCACGCGGCTTACTACTAGTAGCAGCAGCAGCAGCAGCAGCAATACTACTACTACTACCACTACTGCTGCTACTACTACTACTACTACAGACCAGCGTACGCCTTTTCGGCTGATGACCCCAATGTATTGATCACCTACCGAATTAAACAATTAATTAAGCCTCGTCTGAAACAACTCAGACGGGTGCTGTTGTTTAATATTCTACGGCCTCATCTCGGTCAGCCCTCCCCCTCTTCCCTTGCGACTCATTCGGGAAATATCTCTCTCTCTCTCTCTCTCTCTCTCTCTCTCTCTCTCCAAGAGGAAATACCTTTCATCATCCATATACGAAACTGCCGGTGCTTGCTCGTGATGCAAATGGGTCGTGCGCGGAATTTGTTCCAATTGGTGAAAAATTCATTATTTTTTATCTGATGTCTGGTTACATATTCTTATTGTATGATTGAGCATTGCTATTTTAATTTAACAGCACATACTACTACTACTACTACTGCATACAATTTTTCACAGTAGAAATTCCCATTGAATTATTACTGAAGATTTCTCATTTTTAATTTTCCTTGAAGAAATTCCATTTGTCTTATGAAACAATCATATTGTACTCTGTTGATGATGGCTTTTAATTTTAAGAATGTAGTATCCTTTTTATCCGAGGAATTATAGTTTCAAGAATTCTTTTAGTGTGTAATATTCATTGAATTGATGTTTCTAATGTTTCTGATGGCTACAAGAGTCCTAAGGTCCACAGCAGGTCTCTCATTCCCATTAACACCTTACCACATTTCTGGGCCACCTTTGGGCAATGCGCTGTGCTGGCATATGGCTTGACTAATCTAGATTATCCACAGAATACCATCGAATTGATGTAGCAAATTGTAAGAAAGGCCTCCTTTGTGCAGTTCTGAAAATGCTTTCGTAAATTTTCTGTAAGAAGCTATCAAACCAGATCTCCTCAATCGCATCTGTGGAAAGCCCATAAGTAACTTCTGTGTAATTCCCTAAAGTAAGTTTTGAAATAGAGTGATTTTGGTAAATGATTCAGAAAAGGTTCAAAGTTTCATCAATAAAACCTTGTCTTGCTATGTAGTCTTTCACTTATATAATTATCACGCTAGTTATTTTATTTTTAATAAAGGCTCCTGGGTCTAAGAAACTGAGCTCACCTTGAACATTTTTGGTATATATCCTGAGTTTTAGTGAGGTTTCCAGAATAATGCTAGGCTGTTTTTTTTACTCTTATTGCATGTCATAAATACGTTATCTATTCTACAAAAGATGAATGTAAGGGAGCTATTTTAATAGATTTTTTATAAATATGTGCATAAGCACGATAAAAGTTGCAATTCCGCAGAATATTATTGAGGACTGACCCTGTTAAATTTGATGAAGTTTCTCAGAAACTTTTGCCACTGATTTAATAAGTTGCTATCAAGGAGTTTTTGATTGATTTCTGCCTGTTATTTTTGCGTTTTTAATGGAAAATTTTCATTGAATTCTTTAACAAACTTTGTGGAATAGGTGCTACATTTTTACGAATTTATGTGAAACTTTTTTTTTTATTTTCATGGCTGTCTGTTTGTAATTTATGTAATTTATGTTAGGACACATGTAAGTTATTACTATGATAGTATTTATTTAGTGCAGTTAATATAAGAGCTTGATTGACTGATTTCATGTAATTGATAATAATTATAATATACGTTATTTCAGCTTGTTTCCATCTACAACTAGAAAAACGATTGAATAGTTATACCCACTGCATTACTAATAGTGATAGATTTAAATAAAAATGGCAATACATGCGGTATACATACAGTGATAGCTCTGTCATTATTTAACGTTATTAAAAAGTATTCGGTATTCGCCCTAAGTCAGACAGTACGAAATAACAGCATCCCGTGCACGGACAATTAATAATACTAATACAATATTAACAGCAGGAAGAGGCAAAAATTATAAAAAAGCAGTAATGGCTACAAAGCATAGTTTTACAAGGAACGTTCCTTGCTACGTTTTATTTTCCTTGCATGTGCATGTGTAAGTAAAAATTTGTGAATATAATTTTGCGCCATATCCTTTGATAGTTCAGCGTAAGTAGGCTCGTATAAGCTCTAAAGAATCACACTAGTAAGATGATTTTAGGATGACATTCCTTGGGGTGTTTCATGCAGCTATGCTAAAGTTCCTTTGTAAGTCTTATAGAACATTGTTTAAATTCTGTGAAAAATACTTTGTTAATCTATATGAAGAACGAAACAACACCTTTGATGTTTTTTAGACTAGAGCCTTTTCGCACTTTTGAGCGCTCTCAGAAAATGTTCCAGTAAATAAGGAATGGGAATTTCACGCGGAAGTTGAATTTTAAAAATATCAGATTTAATATGTAAAGAAAGCCTCGCTTTATGGAGGAAACCAGTGAGGTAGTGAGAGGAAACCAAATGTTTCTGCATGGTGTTTGTATCATTGCTGTACTTGGCGACTTTTAGAATAATGTTTTAGTACATCAGAATTGCTTTGCAGTTGTGAAAGAGAGGCTCTTGGTAGGCTTCAGAAAGGGGTCCAAATTTTTAAACGTTTTTTCTGAAGTTCGTTATAAAGTTCTCTTGAAAAACCTTTTGGAAGGAGTAAGATGCAAAGGTCCTGAAACTTTGAAATTTATGAGGAAATTATTTGGGCTCATGGAGGTATATGGTATCCAAATAAGTTATGTGGATGACATGAATCAAGAGTTTTTAAGCAGTAAATTCTTGAATTCACTTACGTTCTTCCACGAACACTAATTCCCATTTAGTTCCATGTGAAATTATTGTATGGGAAACCTTTATTGAATGAGACCTTTAAAAGTCATTAATTGAGCCCGCCAATTACTTAGTTCACAAATTTGTTTTTTTTATTAATTATATGAATATATAATTAAGCTTTGGAAAAGTAATTTTGGCGGCGTGAGTTCTGCCGATGGACTTGGGTTTTAGACTACTATTTTAACTGGTACGTATATATATATATATATATATATGTATATATATATATATATATTTATATATACATATATGTATGTATGTATATATATATATAATATATGTATATATATATATATATATATATATATATATATATATATATATATATATATATATATATATTGTAGTGTATGTGTGTGCACTCGCGAGTGTACGTGTATATGTTTAATTGTTATTTTTATTTCTTTTCTCTTTTCACATATAGGCATTCATTTGTGGAAGTTTGGCTCATATACTAATGACCTTTTACGGTCGCTTCATGTGAATGCTTACTCACTTTGAGATAACATACCTTACGAGGTTCCTGGTTCTTCAGAAACCCTTTTGAGGTGTGCTTACAAATCCTTGAATTCATTTAGTGAGCTTTGCGTAAACCTGTTAGTAATTATGCAGAGGGTTGTAAGAGGTATACCTCAGTACTTTAGGTACGCTTGTAGTAGTGTAACTTATTGTATTAAATTGGTTGGTATATTTTCTAAAATAACTTTACTGAAAGTAGCGTTTACAAAGTTTCGTAATGGTTTCAGTGAAAGTTCTGGGCAAAATCATCCCAGTTCATCAGTTTAATAGTAATCACATTTTGCTTATTTTAAATGTTAAGGATTGTCCCATGTGAAGTTTTTGAAACTTTTCCCTTTTTTTATTTTTAAAGAAAGTCTGTTAAAAGGTCGCATAAGATTATGTAATCAAGTTTCAGTTTACGTGCTTTAGTAGATTATGTAATTAAAATTGTTTTGTGTTCCTTTATCAAGGGTTTTCAAGAGGAACTTACGAAAGATTTTCGAGTGTTTTTCTGTTTCTTTCAGAAATTCCCAGATAAAGTTTGTTAATGAAATATACATATAGAATTCTGTAAAGACTATAACCAGGAAGTTTTATAGTAGAAATACATAAAGGCATTGTTGAAGCAATTCGGGAAAGTTTTATGTAAGAAGTAATTGTTTACACTGTAAGTAGAATTTTAAGTTTTTAGGGGATCTGTTTGCTCACGGGAGAGATGTAATGCATTAACTTGAATTTTATGGGGCAAACCCATTTGTTAATTCTATTGAGAAAGTTTTGGTTTCATAATGATGCATTTCTTCCGAAATTGAGAAGTGCCACAGTTTTTATAATAATCCTCTTTACTTTCGTCATTCTATCGAGATTCTTTTTTAATAGCAAATTATTCGGTTTGCTGGCCATTTTTCTTAGAGTAATTGAATGTTAATCAAAAGCATTCTCGATAACATCACATTTATTCACTGTCCACATGCTCTCTGACTGAAAAACAAATACTGTTAATACTTTTAGAGGAACTTCGCTCGAAAACAACACAGGAGAAAAACAGATTGTAATCACACCCAATCCTCTCGATCGACGTTAATAGAGCATTTAATTGTACTTTAGTTTTGGGAGGGATTTTGCCCTGTTTTTGCCTTCCTTTCAATTCCCTGTTCTTGCAACAAGTTCGTGCTAGTGGTTGGGGGGGGGGGAAGGGAGGGAGGGATGGAAAGATGGGGGATATGGAGGGTGGATCCTCTGCAGGGGAAAAGGGACCTCGTAGGGATGGAAGAGTCCTCGGCAGGGGCAGGGATGCTGTCTATGGGTAGGGAACCTTAGTAGGGGGAAAGACTCCTCATTAGGGGAGTGGGGACTCCCTGGAGAAGGGGACACTGGAGGTGGGGAGGAGTCAGTAGGAATAAGTTGTTTATCTTTTCATTTTTTTCACTCTTGGTTTGTTTGCTTTGGCTTTTATTTCTCTTTTTATTTTTGAATTACTTTTCACGTCCTATTTCTTTATGGAGCCGTTGATTAGATCCGCTGAGTCGTATTAATTTAGGAAAAAGTCTCAAGTTTTGCTTGAATCAGCTTAAATTCCTGGTTTTCAAATCCTCGCGTAAATTTCAAGATCCCAGCACTGAGAGTAATTTTGTTCTTCATAATTCGATTGCATGTGTAATTGTTATTATTCTTATTGTTGTCGTCATCATCATTCCATTCATCTCTGCTGAAATTTGAATTATTAAGGATCTCGACATTTCCTCTTTCTCTTTCCTTCATGCCATGCTAATAGAATCCGAGATAAACCTTTAGAATCGTTCTTTGCGATTACTTAAGAACCTTTAAAGTGAACCTAAATTTTAGATGATTTAAGTGGAATTGTACACGACTACCCTACATTTACCAAACATGTGCGTGGACTCCGATGTAGTTCAGAGGCTTTATTCCAAGTCTGGGCTATTTCCCGCATCCAGCCCCCTCCCCCCCATTCTCTTCTCTCTCTCCCTTCTTCTTCTCTCTCTTCTCTCTCTCTCTCTCTCTCTCTCCATAGAACTGGAAACAGTGGTGGGTTTTCCTTTACTTCTCATTTTCACCCCTAATATCCAGCGATCCATTAATCCACATATCCACGTTGTCTATTCTGCTGGAAAACCTCTGCTCGCACCGATCAGTTCAATTAGTAAGCCAATCAGTTGTGTGTGCTATGGGGAGGGGCTGCCCGGTTCCCATGTTAAAGGCGGCTCTAAACATGCGTGTATGTGTGTACGTGTGTGTGTATGTGTGTGTGTGTGTACACGGTGGACGTGTGTGTGCGCGTGTGTTGTGCACACAGGAAGGGTGGGAGAGATTTTGTTTACAATTCTCCAATGTATTTTTTTGTTTTTCTTTGAAGCTGGTGTTGTTGTTGCTGCTGCATTTGTTAGATTGAATCATGAATGAATGGGCTAAGTGGTGATCGGTGCTCGCGGACAGAGAGAGAGAGAGAGAGAGAGAGAGAGAGAGAGAGAGAGAGAGAGAGAGAGAGAGACGGAGGCGTGTGGGGGAGCGGGCGAGATTCATTTCCTCCCATTCAGATCTAAATGCCGTTAGGTCTTGACATTTTAAATTAATACACTTACAATAATTACTCAGTCACTTATTTTAGGGAATATCATATAGACTTCAAAGTGCGCGAATTTTTCACACGCACACACACACACACACACACACACACACACATATATATATATATATATATATATATATATGATATTATGTATATATGTGTATATGTATGTGTATATTATATATATATATATATATATATATATATATATATATATATATATATATGTATATGTATGTGTGTATATATATATATATATATATATATATATATATATATATATATATATATATATATATATATATATATATATATATATATTAACTTTTGACGGGCGTTGGTTCAAACTCAACTTCAGCTGTTATGGAGTGAACTGAACACTGGACTATGGTTTCCAGTAACCGAAAGTTTTTATTCTTTCTTCAACGCTATTTTTAATGTTTGTTAGAGTGCTTTTTACTCTCCAAGTGTTGCTAATGACAAGATATTTGAATGAGCTATCTTATCATAGTGCTGACATTTGAAAATTAGAGAGCACGTCCAAGCTGTTTAGTACTTAGTATTAACTGTAAATTTTGTGAGGTCTTCACAAAACCGAATATTAAGTTACTTCGCTAATATTCTAAATTGCAAGATAATAGCTACATGTAGGTGATACAATGTTTTTTTTATGATAGCGAAGAAAAGCTGCAGGGACGAATAAAGTTTGAAATAGCTTGTAAGCAGTGAAAATTAGCCAGAGTTTAGAATATGAAGATAAATGGGAGGATTGAAGGAGCAATGAATGTGGTGGGATGGAAGTAGTTGATTCTTATAGACACTAAAGAATAAGTATAAAGGATTAAGGTATGATGAAGGCAAGGGTGAATCGCGAAATAGGGTAAGCAAGGAAAATAGGAATATTTTTGTAAACGGTTTGGAAGAGAAGAGAAGTGTCTCCGGAAGCTAAGAGCAAAATTTTGGGTAAGTGAAGGGATTTTATGCTCTATGCAAATGAATCGAAGACGTTAAGTGAATAAGATGAGGGCGAGATGTTGAGTTGAAGTAATTTGTCTCTGTAGACCAGCGTCAGTACCACAAAATTATCCTCGCTTATATTGAGATGAATCGTTTGCAAATGATATATATGGAATTAGTATGACTGAGTGGCTGAGGATGTGATTAAAAAGTTAGTGTTGGTGAAAAATTTTTTTTATATATATGTCAAAATTTTTTGAACTGGTTTGGCCAAGTGAAGAAAATAGAGGATTGTAGGTCAGAGAAAAGATTGAATGGTATGGAAGGTTTGGTAGGAGAGAGGAGAGGAAAATCCAGAAACTCCTGGTTAGATCAGTAATCAGAATAGTCATAAATGTAAACAAAACTTTATGACTTTAGGGAAATACATAATCGTTATTTAAAAAGAGAGAGAAAGAGAAATATTAATGAATAATAGGATCCCAAGATAAAAGCTGTAAATAAAGAGATGCTGTCTGAAGTGAATGCAGCCCTGGGTCGATGGAGTGAGTATTTCAAGTTCTATTGAATGAGGCGATAAGATAGAGGCAGAGTTGACTGACCCGAGAGTGGAAGGGAATATACTTCTGGAAGTCATACTTCTGGAAGTCATTTTTGACGACATAAGGAGGGTTTTAAGAGGTCTGAGAATGGAAAGAGACAGGGAGTGTATGGCACTGCAATTGAGTTGCAGCAGTGTAGGGGTGATAGTGTAATTGGCAGACCATGGATTGTAAGGTAAATCTGGATGAGGAAAAAAAAGCTCTGAAGGAATGGTTGAATAATTTTCCCAGGGTATAAAAGTAAAAGTGATAGAGTAACTGCAAGGGCTGCAAAGACATAACATTATCTAGTATACCAGGAAAGAGGTATTGCAGGATTTTGATTGAGACACTTAAGATAAAAGATAGAAGGCTTAATAGGGAAAAACATTGTGGTTTAGGAAGGGAAGAGCATGTGTGACTCAAGTGTTTGTCATGACACAGTTATGTGAGAAGTTGAAATTAACTGGCAAAAGTGTATGTGGTATGCATAAGCTTAGAAAAAGCTTATGATAGAATCGATACAGAAGCAATGTCGAGGATGTTGAGAATGTATGGTATAGTCAATAAGCTCTTAACAGCAATTAATAATTCATGATGGAAGTCAAATATGTGTTAGAATATGGAAATGAGAAAGTGACTGATTTGGTGTAAACATTGGTCTAGAAAAAGGATGTGTCATGTCAGTCTGGCTGTTCTATATATTCATGAAGGGAGTCAGGTGAGAAGTGAGAGAGAGGACAGTCGACGCAGGCGCAAAGTGTTATATAAGAAAATTAGTCATGAGTCGTGTGTGGAATGGGTGATGCTTCCAGATAAAACAGCACTGAAGACGGAGAAAGTTGAGAGTTAACTGAACAAGAGTAAGTTTATGTGGGGAAGTGGAAACCAAGAAGATGGAGGAATGGAATTGTTGAGTTGTATTGATATCTGGGAGAAAATGTAACTGTTAATTGAAGGATGAGAGAAGGGGAGAATCACAGAATATGTGGGGCAAGATAGGTAGCAGGGTGTGTGGAAAACATTGAGATGAGGCCTGTGGTGTCCAAGGGAAAAATATATGAAGAGATTATTGAGCCAACATTCCATTATGAATGTAAAGCACTGATGTTGAATGTTAATGAAAGAAAAAGGTTGAAGTTGTTGAGATAAGCTGTCTGCGTAATATATCTGGCCTGAAAAGAATTAAAAGGGTGAGAAATGTACAGAAGCGTAGAATTAGTAGTGAAAAGGTTAGTGTAGGTGAAGGGATGCATTAATGTTCTAACATAGTTTGGTCACTTGCAAAGAGCAGAGCACGATGTTAGGAGTTAGAAGAAGAGGAAAACTAAGAACTGTTGGCTAGATGGCATGAAAGAGGCACTGGAAGGCAAAAGCCCCAATATCCAGGAAGCGCAGAAGTGTGTGCCAGATAGAAGTGAATGTCCAAGTGTGTGTGGAGAGTTCGCTGGTAAGCCGGTGCAAGTTTAAGCAGTTAATGTTTTGAAAATTTTCCGTAAAAGGGATTTATCCGCGAAACAGTAGTTCAAATATGAGAGTAACAGTTACTGTTTTGTTATTTTTTTTTAAAGCCACTAAGTTAAAGGATGGAGTCCAATTTTGAAAATTAATATATTTGAACACTTCCCTATATCGTTAACAAGAAAATTATTTGTTATATATATATATATATATATATATATATATATATATATATATATATATATATATATATATATATATATATATATATATATATATATATATATACAGTATATACACACATGCACACACACATCTATATAATATATATACAGTATATATATATATATATATATATATATATATATATATATATATATATATATATATATATATATATTATATAAAAAAAGAGGGCTAGAGAGCACACTCCAACACGGACACTGAAACAAGAAGATGAATTTTGAATGGGGTGTGAAAAGGCTGATGTTTGCGATGATCTAATATCGATTAGAGACATCAGCATAGTGCTACATGATCTTAAGGGACACTGGCTATACATAGCTCATACGAAGAGGGCGTGAATATCGTGCATAATCCATCCCTCAGCCAATTCTGACTTTTCACAAATAGCGTCAAAGATTTTCCATATATATATACCTATATATATTCCTTTATATACATATAAATATATATATATACACACACACACACACACACACACACACACACACACACACACACATATATATATATATATATATATATATATATATATATATATATATATATTTGTATAAAGTTGAAAAGATTTTGTCAGCGCGACTTTTCGAATGGCTTGCAATGGCAACAAACAAGGAACTTTGAAAATAGTTAATCAAAAATGTCCAGTTTTTATAAGTGATACTATGCAAATTTTTATGGAGTCACTTTTTTATCCTCAAGCATTTTCCTTTCTGTTCAAGACGTATATATATATATATATATATATATATATATATATATATATATATATATATATATATATATATATATATATATATATATATATATGTGTATATATATATGCATATATATATATATATATATATATATATATATATATATATTTGCGGATTTTGATGTCATTATATTGTTGCCTCAAAGTATGATATATGGAGACTAGGTGAACTCCCGGTATATTTTTAATTGCTCTCCTGGTAAGCTTTCTGCTTTTTTTTTAGCGCCTAAGGGCTCTCGAAGCTATATAATTACCTCCAGTTATTGTAGTTTGTCTTCTTGTTTGGGAGGGAAAGGTATGCAAATTGTAATCTCTTCTTTTTTTGAAGCTTTTTTGTATTGATGGGCTTGGTTCGAGGAAAGTAACGAGCATTGACTCTTCTCATCGTAGTCAATTATACTCCTGCTGACGTTATCTGTGTAAAGTATACTGTGGCGATTCTGCAACGATTGCTAAAAGTCGAAGGTTCTGAGTAAGTTTAAGGTGTCATTAACTGTCAGAAAAGTCAGCGATGACGCAACTGTCTGAAGCTTCTTGCACATCAACCAGTTCGACACCGGAACACGATGGGACCGAAACCAGCTGTCCCTGTTGACGAGTCTGTGGTCCGCTCGGAGATAGGTTTTGGGGGACTGCTGGGGATGGGGAGGGATGGCGGGGGGCGGGGGGGTTGGTATAGGAGGGGAAATTGGCCACTTGATGTCAAATACCTGGAATTGACATTTTTCTAGATAATTGCAATTGTGTCTTTCCGTCTCTGAGTTGCATATGACCACGGCTTCGACAGGTACGATAAGTAATGGCGTCACCTGTAATCAATATCAAATAACGTCGCCATCAGGTGTGGCCGCATGGCATTATTAACCCAATAACCTGCCAATCATGTTAATTGGCTTGCATGATGACTAATTAATAGATACGAAAACTTATTCCAGACTATCATTGGCCGCAGTAATATATATACAGTTTTAAGTTAATTGTTTTCAGAGAGGTGATGTGCTGGTATTTTTACCTCGGCCAGAGGAATTGGGTGGTTATATTTACACCTTCGTTTGTTTGTGCGTGCGTCATTTACTGCGTCTTGGTTTCGTTTCCCCCGTTGTAACGAACAGATGTAAAAAAAAAAAAATAAAGATTTGTAGATCTGGTTGACAGGGTGTAAAGTTGGTGTTCTTTGATTGCTGTGAATTTATAAAGGCTCTGCTAAGTAATTACAGTTTACTGGAATATATCTGGTATGCACAATACTTTATTCAGTCACTGATTTATTTATTAATACATATTGCAATAGTTTTTTTATCATCCTTACCATCATCATCGTCACAACATTCACAGCTATGACCTATCAGAATTACAACTTAACAATCAATCCTTGTTACCCGAAAGAATATATTGCTTTGGGTTATCGAAGTTATCACTCTCATTGCTTATAAATATGAAATAAGTAAATGAACGGTGCTTAAGTATACACAGCGTACTTTTTCTTTCAAGAAATTGAGAACATTAACTTGCAGTAAATATCATTAACACATTACTAATGAACTGAAGTTAGAGACGGTAAAGAACAACTCCAGGAATCTAATTATATCTGGCACAAAGAAAAGACAAATATAATCAGCGTGGGAGAATCTGCTTCATATGCGAGGACAGAGAACATTCTGCAAGTTAATGTGGCAAACGAAGGTGACAACGATGAACTAGAAGAAGAAGAAGAAGAAGAAGAATAAGAAGAAGAAGAAGAAGACAAAGGAGAAGGATGAACAAACAAAGAAAGTCTGACGGAACCCAAAAAGCGGACGCAACGCTGAGGAGTGAGGAAGGAAGATTGAGTGGAGGGCTGGATGATGAGGAGGAGGAGGAGGAGTAGGGGGAGGGGGAGGAGGAGGAGGTTAGGTCAGCTCGTGTGTCTCACTTTGAGACATTTCCTTACCTGGCATTCGAGACATTCAAATTACTATCATTAGCCGCTTTAAGAACAATTGATCTTGGAACGGTAACTTGATTGACACGTAAATTACGGAGGGCCAGAGCAACTCTATCCACCAAATCTCTACGGTGAAGTAAATTTCCTGATTTCCCAATTTCCCCTGAAAATATAATTCCACGTTTTCAGAACGGTAGACATTCAGAAGCCGTACCTAATGAGATATATAAAAAATTGCCAGAGATACAAACACACCGCATATACGCAAAGCAGATATTCTCAATTTCTCTTAAGAATCCAGATCACCTTAATTACTTGAAATGTATGAAAGACGTATCGTGGTGTAGAGATATTACACGAATTTTTAAAACTTTCTGTAAATAAATTTTTTTTTATATAAGTTACAACTCCCCTGAGACATTCTGAACTTTTAGAACTTCCTAACTCCTCTTGTGGTCTCAGAATCCCATGACTGTGATACTGCTGTAAAACATTAGCTTTCCATAACACGAAACTTAAATCCAAGTATTTTGGAATTTGCTGTTTTTTTAATACTCTTTCGTTCAGAATAACGAGAAGGGTCTCGCCCATTCAGCACAACGTATACTTCCTCAAGGTTGTGGTTTGCCTTTAACAGGTCCGGGTCAATTACTGGGTAAGAGACAAGCAGACGGAAACATGCAAACCAAATCAACAGCAAAGCAGAGAATTTCTCCTTGACAAGTGGCAATATTTAATGTCAACTTGACTGAATGAGTTCTTGTGATTTTTGTTTCAAACAGCCTGATAGGCTATGGATAAAAGTTAATCACTTATACTTTGTATTAAATAGATGAACAAATGTGCTGAAGTAAAGTACTTGACTTAGTGATTTCTTATGCGAATAGAGAATAGTTTTAGTGCAATTAAAGTAAATTTGAAAAAGATATTTACAGACGCAAAAATAATACTACCTGCCGTGTCAATTAAGCACTGTACTCAGCAACAATATGATACTAACCTAGGTACTCGGGAAGCAATTCTTTAATAAGCGAGTAAGTTAAACGGAATAGAAATGAAAGATTGTCTTAGAAAACAGCACTGTTTTTGGCATAATGTCACAGCTTTCTGGAATATTCATGAATTAAATACGTCTGCAATAAAAAAAAAACTGTAGTATAATTCTACAATTATTGTTTGCAGCAGTGAATGTTGTTTGCATGAGTATTGTCATTTAATTCTTTAGTTTTAGTATTCTTGTATTTCTGTGGTCACGTGACGACATCATAGCTGCTGTGTATAACATTATCAAATATTGTACTGCTATA
>NC_089747.1:19990000-20020000 GCF_040412425.1 Macrobrachium rosenbergii
GAGCAGTTGCCTCTAAGATACGTCATCGCCTACGTAGTTACCCCAGGTGGGAGGCGACTCCGCCCAAATGGGTAGACCTTGTCTCTCTTGGCCTTGACGTTCACGATACCCTCAGCACTGAAAGCCTTGGATCAGAAGAAGGTACTGAGTGAAGATAATTCTCTTCCCCAAAGGCCCTCGAACCCACAAGAACTTAGGAAAATGAGATCGGTGATAATTAAATCGATCAGTTGTTCCTTGTATTCCATTTCACGACGATATTCACAAAGAAATGAACTTGCCGATGTCTCAATTTAAAGTTTGTTGGAATGAAACAAGGTTATGAATTTGAAGTCATTTGATACAGACATTTGACTGTAACCATGGACTCATTAATCATGAAATTATGTTTTGAAATGAAATGTTAATCAAAATGGTTATTTGATAAGAATAATGAGAAATAAGAATTGTTAAAGAGTACTCATAGTAGCATAAGTCTAGAAAATGAGAAACAAATCCACAGTTTTGTATGGATAGAAATATATTTAAAAATAATCTGTACAGAGAGCTTTTGGGAATCTGTTCTAGAAAAGGGGAATGGAACAGATTCCAGAAAGCTATGTAAAGATTTATTTTTAAATACATTTGTACCCATACATAACTGTGGATTTGTTTCTCCAGTAAAAATTGTAATAATGGTTGTTTTTGCCAATAGTGTTACTGTTAATTACAATAACATTAGTGGTAATACTGATGAATATAATGATGATAATTAAAAATGGAGAGAAGGCCTATAAGTGACCATGCCTAGACCATTTGTTCTGCTATAGTTACAGTGAGGGAATAATTTCAAAATTAGGCCTATCAAGGCCTAACTCCAGTACGCTTCATGGTTCGTAATTAGATACTTTTTGTTTTATGAAAAGAAATATTGACTTCTTTTGATATATTCTTAACTGAGAAGTGATTGCTGTATTAATTTACTTTTATTTTAGCCTGAAGACCTTAAGTTTAAAGCTCAGTACGCCGCAATTCCTGTTCTTATCTCTTGAATTTACATTTGCTTAGAATTCTTTTCTTTTTCATTTTGGCAATCACGAGATCATTATCATTTTTCTAATTATCATTTCTCTGCTGGAAGACACGTCCATTGCTAGTGAAGTTCTAACAAGGGGTAAAGACCGCTGCTTATTCATGTCGTGTGGCTGTGTGTATGATTCATCGAGTGCTAAAATAAAACTGTTGCAGTCATTTTCCGCTGCTTTCAGTAACCTTGACAGTAAGCACTGCCAGAGTTGAAAAATCGGTTACAACGTCCAGAATTCGTTTTCCATGATTATGTTACTTCTCGTTCTTTGGTTTATTGTGAATGGTTTGCTTGCCCTGATTAACATTACCTTGAGCGCTGGAGGGTTCGATTGTTAACTGAGCTTAAATTAAAATGGTACCTGCCGGTGCCTCCACGATTTCCTTCTGTTTAAATGTAAGCCAAAGGATTCATATCAGTGTTTTTTATCCGCAGTCTGTCTGCCTTGAATGGTACGACGGTAATTTATTATTCTTTTATTTATTTATGTATTTATTTTTGTAACTTTCAAGCCTTAAGGAGTTCCTGTGTATTTTAGCCTAAGTCAGATGTTTCATGTTTTCTTTCCGATAATGCAGGAAGAAGGCGACATAGCAGACGTACAAAGTAATATAAATTATTCGGTGATGTGTTGTGGCCCTTTTTGACAGGATTGTGTTTAACTAAATTGATGATTACCTTTCAGCGAGTCTCTCTTCCTCTCACCTGCTTCTAAATTGCCACTCTCGAACTCCTTATTGTCTTTTATGCCATGCCTTTTACTTCCTTCTGCTCATTTTGATTAATTTTCCCATCGTTGCCATGTATTTTTTTCCTTGGTGGGTTGATTGTGATAGAATGCACGCAAGTTTCCCTTTTGGGCCTCTTGATATGTTTGACTGAAAGGGACTATTAAGACTGTTATTGTCACGTTTATATAAATCTACAGTTACCTGGTTAGCTGTTTTTGTAAAAGAAAATGTGTAATTCTTTCATTCAGACCCTCTTTTTTTATAACAACTTACTATTTTACAGGTAGCCTGAAACTTATTTTTCTCATCTACTTCAGTTCTTTCAGTTGATAAGTAGCGAAGTCAGACTTCAGTTCACACAAGGATGGAATCCCCAATGATAAGTCTTCTAAATCCTAATTACAACTCCTGCGTATCGTTTAACTGCAAGAGATCGTTTCAAGGTTAACTGTAGACGGATTTTGAAGTCTTCTTTTTGGATATTTGAAAAATAAATGGTTAAATGATTTTCGCTTAGTTATACTCGTATGTTATGTAGACTCCCGAGGGTTCCCTGTTTTTGTTTTTTGTTTTTTTTCCTAAAAACCTATGTCATTTTGTCCGTATCAAGACTTTCATTATGCATAACAGTTTTTCTGGGCAGAAAGTTAAGTATACCTTAGTTCAGCCAGACCACTGAGCTGATTAACAGCTCTCCTAGGGCTGGCCCGAAGGATTAGATTTATTTTACGTGGCTAAGAACTAATTGGTTACCTAGCAACGGGACCAACAGCTTGTTGTGGAATCCGAATCACATTATAGCGAGAAATCAATTTCTGTCACTAGAAATAAATTCCTCTAATTTTTCATTGGCCGGCCGGAGAGTCGAACGCGGGCCCAGCAGGTTGCTAGCCGAGTACGATATCGACCCGTCCAGTGAGGAACTTATTTTTCTGGGCAGAGTTAGATTAATTCATATTATAAATTGCAACACTTTAATAAGCATCTTTCTCAGTAAGGTCCCTTAATTTACAAGTACCTTGTTAGTGAGAGGTGACTGATTCATTAAAATCAAATAATGCAGCCGCAGCTTTCTTGAAAATGTCCCAAACGATATGACTAATTTGAACTGGACGATTTCCTTCTTTTAGGGTCGATAACTTCTCCAACTGTTTTGTTGACTGAGCATTTTCCACCGTACTGGAACTTGACTTACCTATTCATGTGTTACATATTGTCATATTTTACCCTGGCGTAGAATGATCATTTCAGTGAGCATCAGAATGAAACCGATTCTTTTCATATTTTTTTTCTTCCATTCACCTTTGCGTTTGTGAGCATATTTTAGATTATATTTTCCTGTTCATGGAAGATGGTTCGACGTCACCTGTAACGTTCCGGTGGAAGGTCTTCTATCCCGTGGGGGGGTTAGTGCCATCAGTCCCCCTCATGTGGTGCACTGCAGGCATTATTTAAGGGTCTTTGCAGCGTCCCTTCGGCCCCTTAGCTGCAACCTCTTTCATTCCTTTTACTGTACCTCCGTTCATATTCTCTTTTTCCCATCTGACTTTTCACCCTCTCTAACAGTTGCTTCATGAAGCAACTGCGAGATTTTCCTCTTATTACACCTTTCAAACCTTCTTACTCTCAATTTCTGTTTCGGCGCTGAATAACCTCGTAGGTCCCAGCGCTTGGCCTTTGGCCTAAATTCTCTATTCTATTATATTCTACACAGTTTTTAAATCTGAGGCAGAAGAATTTTTTTGAATCATCATTGGTTCTGTTATTAACCTGAGATAACGAGATTTAAGAGTTTCAAAAGTGTTTTTTCTGAGACAAGAGAAATGAAGATCTTCACGTGAAACATTTAACGATTTTCACTTCCTTTACCTACGGTCACCATTGAACTTTAGAATTGATGAGGGTGTCACATTTATTCGTAGTTCCTTGGTATGTGTTCCTTGTCCTATGCAGATTTGCAAAGCTCCTTGGTTTGATTTCTTTATGGTAGCCACATAAGTTTATTGGCTGAACAAGATAACCTATTTCCGAAATGATGTTTGGACATTTTTCTCAAATATACACTTATTTGCTGAAGATCTATCGCGACAAGATTTTTGTACTGCTTAAAATTGTTCATTGCTCGGCAAATACAAGTCTCTAGCAGTTGATTTGAATTAATAAGTGACAAGTTCTGCAATACACATCTTCTTTTGGAATATCCCTAATACAGTTATTAATTCATAGTGTCCTCACAGATTAAGTAAAGATCAAAAGGATATTGATGTACCAAACAATCTTTGGTAGGAGAATTCGCCAGTATTTGTAAAAAGAGTAATGAACCACAAAAAGAGGTTTATAAGAAAAACCGATGAAAATTGAAACAAAACGTGGGTGAATAACAAATATCAAAAATCATGATTGCCATTGTTAGGAAAAAGAAAACCACCATTGAGAACATCACGGACCAGATGATAAGCACGCCTGGTTGCTGCAAACGTCCACACATCCACTGACTAGAGATTACAGCGATGTTAAAGTCCTAAAGTCTGTCAAACACTCTAAGATCGCTAGGGTGGGACGAATAATTGTCTCACTGTTATGATAAAAGTAAATGCTTAGAGGAGTCAACTCTAGTGGAAAGTTTTTAAAGCATAGCCATGAGTGTAAGACGGCCATTAAAACACATTTGACTTTAAATATTTTCATTGGAAACTTCTTTTTTTTTTTTTTTTATAAAAACAATGAGATGCAGCATAATTTTTTACCTGCGCTGCCAAACCTCAGTACCCGCGACACGTGGTCGGCATATGGCATTGAGAAGGTCAGCTGTCACTTTACTGGCTTAATCTTAAAGGAACCATCTACTGAAAGAACTATCACACTCAAGCTGTCATTGTGCCAAAGCGGAAACTTCAGTAAATGACAGGTATCAGGCAAAACGATAATCGAGGGGTTAACGTTAAGGGAACGACTGAATTGGCCAAAAAGATGTGGCTGCGATGCTTTTTCTACCTGGATACACCCTAGTGATCTTAGAGTGTTTGACAGACTATAGGTTTGACGTAAGTGGCATCACTGTAGAAACAGATGGCCTTATAAACGAAACTTAACTTTCTGACAACGGAAGATTCCATGCAGGTGAGACACCAAGTTTTCTCAAATATCCAGAATCGTTAAGTAATGCTATCATCGCACAGTGAAACAAAGGGTAGGTTTATGTCACAAACTTCTAATTATTGAAGCTAACTTATCCTAATTAAGTCTCATGCCTTACCGACTACACCACTTAAGATCTGATTGAGTTCTCTGACAACCCCAGCAGCCATTTCATTTCATATTAGAACTGAACAAACTATTGTAACAATTCACCTTTTCCGTACTTAAACTATTCCAGTACTCTTTGACTTTCACGGGGCTACATGATTCAGTTAAAAATAAAAAAGGACGTAATGATTGTTTTTAATACATATCTGACCCCAGCAGCCACCTCGTTTCAGATTAGAACTGAACAAATTGTTGTGACGATTCACCTTCTCCTTGCTTAAACTACTCCAGTACTCTTTGACTTTTACAGAGCTGCTGCTTCAATTAAAGATAGGAAAGGATGTATCGAGTGTTTTCAGTACATATCTGAGTTTCCCTTTTATTCTCAGAAATCACCAGATACCTACCGATGCTTATTCTTTTTATCAATGATATTATATGCAAATTTCATAAGTAACTGCCAGCAAGCGATCGACACATGAAATATATAACTTCCCGATCTTTGTTTTACATAAATATTCTCATAAAAGTTAAAAATTTTCATCCTGTCTCGATGCAAAATGAAGTTTCCGTACTTGAGAGTGCATGATTAATAGAGAAAAACCAACTGTAGTTCCGTGGATGATTTCTATGTAAATCATTTGTCTCGCGAACTGTTTTTTTCACGTTTCACTCCGTGGAGAATGCATTACCGCTCTTATACTCAGCAGTCATAAGGATTACTCTCCTCTATAGTTCGGTAATCAATTCTCTCTGCTGACAGGAGTCAAGAGACATTTATTTCCTCTTTTGTGATAAAAACTTAGATTTTCCCATCATAAGCAAGAAGAGTATTTCCCCCTACCAAAAGAAGTATTTCCCAGAAATTGCTCTTGCATGCCTCAGCGATCATCCATATCTCCCATTCTCCCATGATCATGGGAAGTACCATGGCCAAAGTTCTGCCGTTTATTCGGGAAAATGTGTTTTAGCAGCAAAACCTTGAATTGAATTCAAAATAGCGCGCTACGGTTGAGTTTCTGTAAATAACTTGGATATCGAACGAATGCATACTCAGTCAGATATTATACATGAATAGTGGTAAAGTACATGCAATAACTCACGTTCATAATAAACAATGCATGAAAAAATGATTTAAGATAAAAGTGAAGTATTGCACAGGAATGAATTAATGACTTTCGCTTAAACAAAAAGAACGAGCTAATCACGACACACACACACACACACACACACACACACACACACACACACACACACACACAGAGATAAATCAGCCCCCCTTCATGTTCGCAATGATGAAACCTCCTTGAAAAGCGGACGCTCTCGAGCGATAAGACCTATAACAACTCGTAGTTAATATCGATATATATACGTCGCCTGTCTCTTGCCCGCTGCATCTTCAAAGGATGAAAAGGGATTCATAAACTACAAACGTCGAGATCAGACAATAAACTGGGCGATTGATTGGCGATCTCCAAGATGCCTATGGTGGTGTGGGGGGAGACCTGACAGGGAGAAAGTGAGGATTGGGGAGAGAGACAGAGAGGGAGAGAGAGAGACAGAGAGAGCGCCTACGGGGATGATGAGGAAGAAATGCAGGAAACGTAACATTGTCTTTCTTTGCAGTATCTTCTTTCTTTTCGCATTTATTTCATTATGATTATTTTTAGTATTCAGTTGCCTCTTACTCATTTGTATTTTAATTTGAGCGTATTTTTAATACTTACACGTACAATACAAATAACAGAACAACGAACCTATCTATTAATTAACATAATCGTGTTTGTTTACAACTTCTGCCATAAAATAGCAAGAGCGCTATTTTGGTTAAAACTCATATTTAAATCTGTTATGCAGGTCTAGTTGTTCATAAAGTAATTAGCAAGTAAAAGTAAGTTACCATGCGGACATTGCTTTTGACTCGAGTTTATTTTTCATTAAATTTTGAGTTCTTGAAGTAATGGCCCAATGTTATAACCAAGCCAACAGAATATCTCGTTCTTAGATCTGTTATCGCCCATGATGCATAGGATCATTTACGAAAAATATATGTAATTAGCATGCTCGATATTTATGTGAGGGTCTGTTGTGGGGGCGGGTGGTTGGTGGGGAGGGGGAAGGGGGAGATTCTGGTTTCAGGAAAGTGCATTACACCGTTAAATTAACGACTGGAAGTTAAAGCTGTTGTTTGAGATGGCCATTCCGTCCATAATTGCAGTGAAGCAAGGCGAGTGGATGCACACATGACTGACACATCTACGAATTAAGGTTTGGGAGTAAATTCTACCCCTTTTGCTTGTTAATAATTACGTTCATTTGTTTTACAACCAACGGCTGTTCGCCGATCGTTTACAGGAACGTACTTGCGCGTCCGGCGAGTGGCAGAACGTAAAAATACAAACGCCCAACGGTTAGTCTATTCATTCAATATTTATTTTGATGAGCGGACTCGTCGTAGCCATACCGGCGTTCATAATGACTACTTAGGAACGGACAAGCGTCCCTTCACCCCCACCCCCTGTTGTGGCAGGCCACAAGCATTTTCCTTCGTCATTAGGTGATAATTTCGACTCCTTCGCTGATGTATAAGGAACAGATGATTGCCCGTGCTATCGCTCAAGCAACGCCATCATCCCCAGAGATATTGCGCCTAGCAATATTCATCTTTTTTATTCATTTTCTGGTCTTATTTTTTCAGGTCGTTGGCACAGGGTTATAACAGTATGCAAGGAGATAATTAAAGCCATTTAGGTTTACTTATAAACACTCCTGAGTTTATTTCGCACGGCTTAACATTACTTTTTGTATAAGTAGGTTTGTGTTCATAAGTTTTTTCAGTTTTCTTCTTGGTCCCTTTGTCGAGTTATCAGTTACGTTTTATCATATTTCTTTTGAGTCTATTTTTCACTCTTAGACATAGTTGGACTTTATAGACATGAAATGCAGTGCCGTTTTATTATAGAGTTTTTAAAATGGCTTGCATATATGTAAGTACCGGGTCTGTTTTGACTGCCGGAGAAAATCGTTTTAATAATAGTTTTTTATTTTTTTGGTGCCCAAGCCACAATTTTTTCTTGTAAGATTATCCTCCCTTTTTAAAAAAAAGCATTATTCTAAAACCAGGATGGCTCGTGGACATTATTTACGCCATATCTGAAGGGGTTTTCAACATTAAAGATAGCTGCAATTTAAAAAAAAAGAGTGTTGATGCCAGTTTAAGCAGAATAACGGGAATACAGATTACTGTAGTCTTTTGCCAAGTCTGGATGGTAGTTTACGGCGTACATATTTTAAATTCTATTTTGGTGCTAATGCTGGGATACTAACATTATATGTCTTATACTGAAAATATCTTATTGTTATATAAATGTATGTCATGAACTTCCATTTGAGTCTTCTTTTACCAATTTCTTCATTCTAAACTTTTGACGACAGTTGGAAAGACGTTCACAGATCAGGCTTTTTATTATTTTTCACTGAATAGAATTTTAATTGCATACGTTTGCTTTATATGCCTTCTATGTCCAGAGAGAAGAACAGTCTTGGCCGAGCCCTAGTAGAAGGAAGTTATAAAGAAAAGAGAGACTATGTATCTCAATCCTTTTTGAGTGATGTGGGCTGTCACAAAGTTGTGGTCTAGGGAACAGAAATGATTATTTAATGATTATTTACCCAGTGTAAAATCAAGAGTGAATTGATGATGATGATGCATGCGTTTGTATGTGGGTGATATAGATGGAAAGATAGAGATAATTGACGATGATAATGTGTTTATATGCATGTCTTTGTCCTCCTGGAGAGCGAGGGAGAGAGAGAGAGATAATAACCTATAGTCAGGTACATTTGACTTAATGGTAGCGCATGTGTACGTGGCTGAATATGCAACTTTTGTCTGAGAGAGAGAGAGAGAGAGAGAGAGAGAGAGAGAGAGAGAGAGAGAGAGAGAGAGAGAGTGTGTTGGTGATTGTGTTATTAACAGTAATGTTTTGCACGATTAACATCATAAGACATCCTTCAGTAATATTTAGGTATATTAGGCTTCAAAGGGTTGCAACCTTCCATGATGCCAGATGCATGATTTGACGTTGTTTCTCAATCAGCAACTTTCATGAAGCTGACTTATAAATGGAGATATACACCAGACTTCAGTCTCGTAACTTAGGCATGATATCAGAAGCAATATGTATAATTTTGATGAATATAGGTTCTTAAACTGTATCATGAAGTATTTAAATCTTTTATCTGGATATTTTTTGCGCCGGCGTTATCAGATTTTGCGCGCATGCTTCTCTGAACTATATCATCGATTTTTATTATAATGAATTCTCGGAGTATGATAAAAAGAGTTTGAATTTTCGTGTTATATTTTTAGGCTTCTGATCCTACGCCTTCTCACTTACACACACACACATACACACACACACACACACACATACATGATTTTCACTTGATTTATATGTGTTATTACTCACCAGTTGCCTTATTCTTATCTAAATCTTTTTCTTTCGAGACCATAAGAATTTTCTCTCTTTCAGGACGGTTTCCCGGTAATTTGCGGTCTTGCCTACAACTAGATTATAGATCTGTCGCTCATTTTTTGACCGATATTTGCTTTTTTCTAAATTTATCATCTTCACAAATCCTTTGAAAAAAAAAAGGCGATGGGAGACTGAGTTTGATTGTTATTGTAATAGAGCGATTTAGGTGGTTAAATGGCTTCTTAAACGATGACGAGAGGAATAATTGCTTTCATTCATTAAGGAGCAGTCTCCCATATGGCTCCTCGGAGCCGTTTCTCATGCGAGCAGTGTTTATGTCGTTAAGACACTGAAAAAATACACTTAAGGATAATTAAGAGGTAATTTGACTGACGCTTAAACAGATCGCAAAGCATGCATAGCTCTTTTGCATATTTTTCATTACCGCGTTATGTACTAGACCTCAGTATTTCGGAACACCGAATCTTTGAACAGGTAATAACATTTACACTATATATGCCCGCATGCCCTTAGACCCTTTAATAAAAGACATCAGATTTTTGTGCATTAATATATCAGTTTTATGAACTGACTATTTCAAAGACCATCAACCAGACAACAAACACATGGTATTCACTCAGCTATTTTGTAAATGGTAATAAAATCGGACCAACGCTGCTTGCGACAGACAAAACTCGCGGTCTGTATATTATGTATTCACCATTGGTTACACTGAAGTTTAAAGCTTGCCAAGATAAATTACACTTTTATGTCAGTGGCAGATTGACGGAGTCATCCTAAGTCGCAAAAGGATGGTTATTCGCTCCAAACAGGTTTCTGAAAAACTGGTTACCGTGGAATCCAAATCATATCACGGACGAACCAACAATAAAGTCCCCTTGACGATAACATTCATGAATGAAAGAGAACCATTTCATGTTAAATTCATTACAAAAACGTTCTAGTGAACCACAATTTTCTCAGTGGTCTGGTAAAACTAAGGTATACTTAACTTAACTAAATAATGTATTATCGCTTTCAGTATAAACTTGTAATTTGTTGTTTCTAGTGTGCTTAGTTGTACCGAATGATGTTTCAAATACTGTTGTTTTGAATATGTGGTGGCAGTATATGTTGTTGTTCTTATTTCGTGTTTGCATTACATACTGATACTGTTGTTACGAATTTTATGGTCTCGTTAAACTTTTTTGCCGATTAAAGTGCAAAAAGCATTGCTTTTGCAATGTTATTTTACGCTTTTGTCATATTCCGATACAATTTTGCTTCTTAGATCGCGGTAGGAGAGAGAGAGAGAGAGAGAGAGAGAGAGAGAGAGAGAGAGAGAGAGAGAGAGAGAGAGATTATCGTGTAAGCTATAGGGTAAGATGAGAGAGAGAGAGAGAGAGAGAGAGATTGTCGTGTAAGCTATAGGTAAGATGACAGAGAGAGAGAGAGAGAGAGAGAGAGAAGAGAGAGAGAGAGAGAGAGAGAGAGAGAGAGAGAGAGAGAGAGAGAGAGAGGAGAGAGAGATTATCGTGTAAGATATAGGGTAAGATGAGAGAGAGAGAGAGAGAGAGAGAGAGAGAGAGAGAGAGAGAGAGAGATTATCATGTAAGATATACGGTAAGATGAGAGAGAGAGAGAGAGAGAGAGAGAGAGAGAGAGAGAGAGAGAGAGAGAGAGAGAGAGAGAGAGGAAAGTTATCATGTCCTTTGATAGCGAAAGTAAGATACCAGCTCGGGCCACTCCCCAAAGCAATATAATCTCTTTCCGCTAATTTACTGAGCGGTAAGTTACCCCTAAACAATAATCCACTCATAGTTAATAGCATAGGAGAACCCTCCCTTACCTCCGACCCCCAAACAATAATTTCTCCCCTAAACAAAGAAGATACAACAGCTGTTTCAATCCCCGATGCACATTGAGAGAGAGAGAGAGAGAGAGAGAGAGAGAGAGAGAGAGAGAGAGAGAGAGATTACAGAATTAAAGGAGTGCATGGAAAAACAACAATGAAATACGAGAAGGGATAATGAAAATAATAAGTGTTTATCAGTGTAGAGCGAAGCTCAAAATAGCCAATAAAAATTTTAGGTATTAAAAAATAAACAAAGTTACTGATACTCAAGGAATGTGAAAAGTTACATACTTTAGAAATAGTATAGAAACCAAATGCACAAATACACAATCAGTTAAACATATACTCACATACACAAATACAAACAGTCAAAGAGAGAGAGAGAGAGAGAGAGAGAGAGAGAGAGAGAGAGAGAGAGAGAGACTGGTTTCGAATTAATGGTTCTTCTTGTCATTGGCAGCCGGTTTTCAAGACACTTGCCACTTCGATAATTGCTTTTATCAGCGTTGCCTGGCACTTGGAACCCGAGTGGGCTGCGGTAGTATAGGGGGATATGGAGAAACAGGAGGCTTAATTCCTAATTATGTCTGTCTTGCTTCCTATATCCGTTTACTTTCGTGTAGGAGGAGGGGACTTGATGAGAAAATGCTTATACTTTTCATACATTTTTATTGTCCAGCATTTTCTTAGTTGTTACTGTATGCTGGTGTAAGATTTGTCGCTTTTTAGGTTGTGAGTTTACTAATATTTCCGTCGCTGTTTGCGTATTCTTTTAGTTTTTGCTGGAAATTCGTGTTCCTAGATACTTATGGCTAAAAAGATTACTTTTCATATCTACACAATTTTATAACGCATTAGGTATGAACAGTGGTTTTTTAGGTTTGTGGAGTTTCCTTTACTCATAACAATAAATTTGTATTTGTTAGTGAAAAACTCACAATTAGTGGAAGATAAGTTTTTTTGGAGATTATGAATCCTTTTCGGCTAGGTTTGGAGAACATTAGAGAGTGGTTGTGCTATGCGATATGAATGTTAAGGTATGTGTCAATGAAAGCGATGGTATTGTTGGTAAATAAGGAGTTACTGGAGTAAATGAGAATATTTATAGCTCTACTTTGAAAGAGGTAAAGGTGTTGCAAAGAGTTTTCTAGATTATGAGTTAATACGGAATAGATGGAGAAACAAGTTGAAGGACATAATGGTAAGATGAGAAGCAGGCTCAGGTGTATCTGATCATTATGCGGCTGAATGTATAGCCTGCAACGCCACTCATGTCTCTCTTGTTCTTCAAATATTCTTCGTAAACCAATGTCCCCTACTCGACAGAATCTTTTCAATATATTTTCTGTCCTACCACGATTCTGTTTGATTCCAGATCTTGTTCAGCCTGTTCTTTGTATGATTTGCCTTTTCTAGGCTTACAGTAAATTTACAATTCCATCCAGTGTTATTTCATCCCTTTGTGCACACTTTTTCTTGATACCTCTGTTTTTCTTAAGAGTTATTCTGAGTTCCAGCTCTAGATATATGACGTAGTCTTTTAAGCATGCTCTCTAAATTTTTGCTGATTAAAACAACATCATCTTCTGTGTCATCTTAGCCTGTCAGGTTGCTTTAGTTACTCTAATCCTGACCGTCTCTTTCATCTCCAACCCCTATTTTCATTTAAAAAAATCTAAGAGAGACAAACAGCAAAGGTGACGTAAAATCACCTTATGGCACCCCACTATTTACTGCTAAAATATTGGAAACTTCTGACAAGAAATAACACGGAAATTTTACAGGTAAGAAGAGGGAAGCGAGAAGATTATTTGAACGTAAAGGCAAACCTTGCATATGAACGTAATCCTTCGCCAAATAGGATAGCTTTGGAAGATAGCGATATGATTCAGTGAGAATTCCGTGGATTGAACTGAGACGACCTAAAAACAATAACTCTACATCTACCCCCGTTCAAGGTTCATGAAAAACTGTAGTTAGTTATTTATTTTTTATATATATATATATATATATATATATATATATATATATATATATATATATATATATATATATATATATATATATATATATATGTGTGTGTGTGTGTGTGTGTGTATATATATACATATACTTATACATATATATATGTACAAATATATACATACATACATACATATATATATATATATATATATATATATATATATATATATATATATATATATATATATATATATATATATATATATATATATATATATATATATATATATATATATATATATATATATATAAATTATTGAAAAGCCCATATAAATGAAACAAAGTAGAACGGAAGAGCTTTATATTCGGATAGTGTCTCCATCCCTTTATAAACAGTATTACTGTTACTGTTCGTAACCGGAATGGAGATACTATCTGAAATATGAATCTCTTCCGTTCTCCATTTGTTTCATTTATATAGGCTTTTCATTCATTTCCCCCTTCATTGTACCTTTTTTCAGTTTTAGCGATATATATATATATATATATATATGTGTGTGTGTGTGTGTGTGTGTGTAAGTGTGTGCGTGTGTGTGTGTGTGTGTGTATTATCCCTTTTCAATTACTTCGTCCTTCGCGCTCTCACGGTCCTTCAAGAACCTTTCCCCAAATTGACTTATTTTTATTAATTGCTTCCTTCAGTTCTCTTTTCTTCTCCTCTGCGTCACGTGTAGCTTCTTATAACCTTTTGTAAGTATGCTTTACAAATTATTTAAGTTTCCTGTAATCATGCATTTAACGCCCATCCGATCAGTGCGTTGTTTCTTAGTCACGCTTTTCCTTCTTGGTGCACTCTACTCAAAAAATGAGTTTCCATCTTTCCATTTCAATCTCTGTTGAAATGATTATTCAGTAACGTTATTATAATTCATATTTATGGAATCATTGCTGGATTTCTGTAATATGCTGCCAACTACCAAACGCAGTTAACACCTTCAAAAATCTTATGTCACCCAGTTGTGGAATTCTCTGCATTCCTTCTACAGTACTTAATGGTACTTGTAAAGATCTTACTCAGCTTTTTAGCCAAGCAGCTCTTGTACCAGTCACCGCAACTTTCCATCGTTAATAGTCAACACTTAAACTGAATTTTGTAGAATAATAATTACCGTTCTCTAATTATAAAACAAATTAGTCAGCCACGCAGATCAAGTCCAACGATGCAAATCAGAGTAAACCGTATGCCCCTCATTTATGTGCATTATAACACAGAAGTCAACATGATCATTGTAAATATATTTAAACACTCTTAGAGGAATACCATCCTCAGTGAACACCAAAATTTTCTGAATTGCTTTTTCACTATTTTTACTGATGGGTGTGCATCTGTATTATAGGATATAAAAAAGGGCCGTTGGGTTCACCTCACGTGGTGCACTGTAGGCATTACATCGTCCCTCCGGCCCTTCGGCCCCTAGCTGCATCCACTTTATAACCTTTAACTTCACTTCCATTCTCACTTCCTTTCTTCAGTCTTGCTGTTCATCCTCTCTAATTGTTACTCCCTACTTCATTCTCTTTATTTTCTTGATCTCACTGTCGTGCTATCCAGCCGCCCCAACTCACTCTCCTCACTGTCTGAAGCGCTGAACGGCTGAAAGTGTTCAGTGCTACTCTGGACAGTCTAGGTTTTATAAATCATTCAAATCTAAGAGACGCTAAGTACGACTGTTGGAGATGCGAGTGTGAATGTTAGAAACACATAGGCCAGGACATAGTGACCTCAAGATCGATATATATGCAGCCTCTGTGATTTTTTTTTTGTCAAGTTTACTCAGTCTTAAATAAAGAGAATGCGAGTGGAAGGTAGTAAGATATGCGTTTTCGGAGTTTGTGTTTTATATTGGACAGCGGAAAATCGCAGACTTTAGTGTGAAAAACAAGAAACATACTTATGTATATATATATTATATATATGTATATATAATATAATATATTACATATATATATATATATATATATATATATATATATATATATATATATATATATGTATATATATACATATATACATGTATATATACTGTATATTCTATACATATAGATAATATATATATATATATATATATATATATATATATATATATATATATATATATATATATATATATATATATATATATATATATGTACATACATATATATGTGTGTAAATACATACATATATAGACAGATAGATAGATTAATAGATATATGTATATGAATATAAAAGTGTCACGTGTGTTTTAAAATTCTTATGCATATATATATATATATATATATATATATATATATATATATATATATATATATATATATATATATATATATATATATATATATATATATACATATATACTTCATGAATACTATGTATGGGATGAGGCTCGAGGGCCCTATCAGTCAGCTGAAGAGGGGCTAACAGTGCCTAATATTCCAGTGATGAATGAGTGAATCAGTCTTCCTCGCAGGACAAAAGATCACAACACCTGAGGTATTCAACCATTGGTCCAACGACCTAGGAAAGTGAAGACATGAAGAGTATTTTTAAATCCTTTCCTAGTGATGAACCGATATTTACTCTTCACATCAGGAAGAACTATAAATACCCTTCTTCATCATGTATAGAAAGTTCAGCGTTGTCCAAATGAATAAAGACCTTTTTGTTATTAGTGAAAGCATATTCAACCTAATAGGATACAATGAGATTCCCATTGAATTTTTTGTCTTTCATTTAAAAAATGACTTGATTTTCCACTGCATTTGTAGTTCTTTGGTATTGAGTACTTTGGAGCGATAGAGATACGCTCTATTTGAGTGGTAGATTTAATAATGGAATTGTGTAAATGACGTTGATAAGAACTCACGGGAAGTGAAAGTACAAAGATTTTTATTTATTTTGATGATTATTGTGATCTTTCAAAATTATTTAGCAAAACAGGGAGGTAAACTGTCCAAGCAAACCAATAATTTTTTTAGCTAGACTCCTGTTGCACAGTCTAAACATCCCAATATTGTAGGGGGTCTTCTATAAATAAAACGGACACAAAACTTAGGTAAAAAGGTCTGGCATTTTAGTTTTATTCATGGACCTCCCGATCCCATGGGTTCAGAACTACGGAAAAGATTGACGAATTATTAAAAAGAAATTTTCGCATAAAGGGATATGTCCTTGTAAGCTGTAATGCACAGCCACTCAGATTCTCGTGAAAAGTTGAGCTGTTTGGGAGATGGATGTACAATCACAGACAACCTTTATCTTATATATATATATATATATATATATATATATATATATATATATATATATATATATATATATATATATATATATATATATATATATATATATCATTCAGTTTGACGTAAAGTTATTCCCAGGGTACAGCGAATTCGATCTTAAATCGTGTTTGGGGCTTAAATTTTGTGAATATAAGAAAATCAAGCAGATACAATAGACAAAAGTTCATACATTTGTAATCTGCTGGCAATTATACACTGTTTTATTAATATATGTATTTCACTTGTTATAAATACGTATTTATTTAATTCATATGTTCATATTTATTTTTCAGAATTTTATCATCCAGAATTTTTTTTTCCTGTTTTTTATTAAGCATTACTTGTATCCGAGCGAACTCTCGTATTTCCATTTCCACAGTTTGTAAATAATAAAAAGACCGAGAAAAGTATTGCCTTTGAAAAGAGCAGATCGGAACTTAGAGCAATCGAATTCTCTGGTGAAATTCATATAGTCAAAATTGGTTATCTGGGCTTATCCCACATAAAACTTAATCAATTTCCTGAACTAAATTGGTTTTATCAGGAATTAAATTTTTCACTTAAAAGACAGAATAATTGTGCATTTAAGAATCGCGCTGTACGCCGTTATCAAAAGCTGGATTGCATTCATTCGATTTTAATTAACTTCGATCTGTGCTATAGGGCGACGTCACCCGTGGATATTCCTCAGCAAATGACCCGCGTCCGGTTGAAGGGGTTAGAAGCACATGAACACAAATGAAAAATACATTCGCTTCCTCCTCGCTACGTTGTCATATCCCTTTGTGTGCGCTTATATAAGCGGACTTCGTTGCATACATACATACATACATACATACATACATACATACATACATACATACATACATACATACATACATATGAAGTCATATGTGTGCTGAGGAGCTGAGGAAAAAAAACACTTGAAATAAATAGAGAAACGAAAGTTAAAACTATCGTAGTGTGATATAGCAGAACCATCTCGATTGTAATCATCCGAATTATTATATAAGTCTTTTTCTCTCACTGATATCGAACCCAGGACTCAAGTGAAAGGTGAGGGGGCTACTAACAGACCCACTGAACATTATTATTATTATTATTATTATTATTATTATTATTATTATTATTATTATTATTATTTCATGTCGTGAAAATTGTGGTTTCTGTTAATATTGCTTTTCTTCTCATCTCCTTTTTTCTTTAGGTCTTTATAATATTAGGTAGAGACCTATGACTGACCTGAGCCTCACTTGTCTCCAATATGGTTGACCTTAACCTTTCTGTCACTGTCACAGACGTATGAAATGTACAATTTCCAAATTATTAACAAATAATAATAGTCATTATATAATTTACATAAAAAACTTTTAGTAACTCGTTTTCGAAAATGGAGCAACAGTCCTCGAAATCAGTTGATAAAGAATGCCGCATTTAACACCTGAGATCAATGGTCCTAAGATTGATGAAATGAAGAACACATTATACAGAACTTCTGTAAAGAGTCCACCCTTTTCCTTACGTGATGGGTAGCTAAAAATCGCAGCAATTTCAAGTTGTTGCTTTACAAAAGCTTGGTGAGATAAGGATACGGAGACGTGAAGTTTGTTTTTTTATGATTTGAATTTTTTATTTACCGGTCATACAAATGATTATTTTTTCATTTTACAGTTTTTCCAAACTTAATATGAAATTATTCAAAATATAATTTGGTCAGAATTGTCATATACTATTAGAGTTAGATTTTACATATTTTACGTAACCGTTAATAGCAAGAGTATCTTAGTTGTCATTTGACTCATCTTACACACGTATGAAAAGAGTTTACCATTTTTCCCATTGCACTTTTACCATATCACCTTCTCCCAGTTAAGGTAAACGTTCATCCTTACGAAGACAACCACAGTATTGCATTCTGTCTAAGGGTGCAAAACATTTGATGTGAAACATTGCCAAATATTGTAGATCTTTCGATAACTATTGAATAACCGGCAGTTTTTATTCTTACCGAGCTTTGAAGCACTAATACCTTTTGTATCTTTTTAAAAGGTATAGTATATTTACCCTGACTATGCTGTCAATAATTGGCAATAGCGAAGTAGAATCTTTCTCGCTTGTCTAAATCTAATGGAATACAGAAAGGTATTGACGAAACTAAAGGAATTTCTTGCCTAGTTATATCAGTAGATGATGAACAAACTGTTCATTCCGATACCGTTTGTTTTCTTGCAATGTAATTGAAACAGAGACAAATCGGTTTCCATCGACATAGTAAACATAATAAACCGCCATACAACTAAAATGCAGTTTCGGGGGTGTTACCTGTATTTTATCATTACTAAATTTACTCAGTTATCACGCTGAACATCCACATCACAGAAAAATGCATTTACATAACCGCATCTCTTTTAGTTTTAATTTGTGTAGGGTTTTCATAGAAATTCATTCTAAAGCCATAAAACACAATTTAACATTTCGTATTTTTCACTGCGAGATTTAGATATGACAGAGACAGCCATTTATTTTCCAGCGCAAAACAGACAAACAAACAAAGAATATGAGGCAGGTGATGGTCAAGCAGAAAATCAGGTGGAAATTCAGGGTACAAACGATTACTAATTGCGTAAATGTCCATCTCATTTACTCGATCAGTTTGGAATTAATTTAGTTCTGGTCTCCGTTCCTCTGAAGTTCATTCCCGATATGTTTGTTATTGGAATTTCGTTGTAGGGCTTCGAGAACATGCATGCGTCGTCGTAAAATGAATACAGTTTATAGAAAGCAGTATATTAGAATGTCTTATAAAATGAATATATATATATATATATATATATATATATATATATATATATATATATATATATATATATATATATATATATATATATATAAAAAAACAATATATTCGTATCTGTTATGAAATTAATATATGTAAAACAATATATTCGTACGTAAACCTGTGGTAATATATGCGTACGTTTATTGAAATTTAAGCCAGCTTTGCCATTTTCTGTTTTATAATGTAGATAGCTATAATCTGTTATCTTGACAATATAGACTTCTAAAGTTCACGTAATTTAGCAGTGAAATTCCAGCTATATAGGAGTCATAATCACAAACAATTCAAGAACTGGCATACTTGTTGTAAGGAACCAAACAACCTTAGTATTCAGAAAAAAATCATCAGATGTTATTCCGAGAAACAAGGTAGACTAATCACTTGAGATTTCCGGAATCCAGACAAAATTCGTCAAGAATTCAGCAAAATTAAGGTGATGGTCTGAAGAACCAGTCAATATCCGACTCAGAAATTCAGGAATGATTCATGATTCATCGGCTGATATTTCAAGCACCAATTAAATTTCCACATGGCAGCTCGGGAACCGATCAGAATTCACTGGACACGATTGCGTATGATCTGAAGCCGAATCAAACTTGTTGTGAGGCGCAGATAGTCCATGATTTCTACATCTTTATAAACGTTTCCTCTCTTCAGGTGTTTAGACAAAATTTAGTTACACAACTGTGCCTTTTACATGTGCATAATGTTCCTAACAGCGTCTATTATGTTCACTCGCTAGAACGGAGTTTCTTCTCTCAAACGGCAGAAGATGAAGATTCAATGTGCACTAGCACGGAGAATTTAAGTCAAGGAGTTATCTCCTCATTTGCAATTAAACCAGTTACAGTCATGATATTTGAGAAGTGGCTTGTCTAGGAGTGGTGTCGGTTTTTTGCCCCTTTATCTGGGCAGACCGATGCTTGTTGGTAGCAGTTTGAAGATTTAACTCTAAATATATGTATTTGTATTAATTAATTTGTATTTATGTACATGTTTATATATACACACATTACATATATAGTATATATAAATAAATATATATATATATATATATATATATATATATATATATATATATATATATATATATATATATACATATATATAATTATATATTTTCTCAATTATGCAGCCTATAACCAGTATATATCGACATCACTTTTTCTCAGGAATACCTTATGCAAAAGGGAATTGTATATGAAAAGTGGATCTACCTGATCAAATTCAAACCCATGCCTTTTGGATTCGATACAGATATTACAGTGGCTTATGCAACCAGCCGCTATGGTGCAGATCGGTTGACTTCGATCCAAGTACAGGACCTGAATTCGACAAAGATATGTGTAGCAAAATGGAAAACAATTTGTATCTCCTTGGTGCCTGAAGGAATAAGATACTGTGTCCTCTGTATTAAACTTCAAAAGACGTTGGTTCGACTCCTGCTCAGGGTAGATAATTCATCTTGAGTGTGAGGTATTTCCAAAGGAAAGAGAATTCGATGTTAATAGTTATTTGTGGATGAATGTTAGATTGCATATAAAAAGTAAATTGTTAAATAATGAAAAACTTACACACACATGCACACACACACACACACACACACACACACACACACACACACACACATATATATATATATATATATATATATAAATATATATATACTGTATATATATGTGTGTCTGTGTGTGTGTTGCGTGTGTGTATGTATGTATGTATGTATGTATGTATGTATATACAATTTATATTTATTTGTTTATTGTTCGTGTATGTGTGTATGCTACATTCACAATTTGCATATTTAACACAGCCTAATTCAACGGAAACATACAGTAAAATTCTAATCCTTTAATTCTGTTTTTAGAGAATGCGATATTTTAATATTCATGGCAGAATGAACCGACTGTTAGGATGCTAAATCTGGTATTAAGCGAACGACAAAAAAAAAAAAAAAGAGAGACTGATGATAGCCGGAATTACCGATTATTCCAAGGCTGTACTTTAGCCGCGGTCCCTGAGTACCGCTCATTGCAGTAATGTTGCTCAGAATAGCGTTCTTCAGCGGAGTTCGAATTCATTAATGACCTCCCTCGATATATACTTTGCGGTGAGCCAGCTAATCGTTTTCGAGACGTTATTAATACTCAAGGCCGTCTTCGTAAATATTCATCACTGGTGAATGTCAATCTTCACGATAAAAGAGTAAAAAATGCGCCGAAGTTTCTTTGGCGCAATCGAGTTTTCTGTACAGCGTATAGTAAAGGCCCCGAAAATAGATCTATCTTTCGGTGGTCTAGGTATAATGCTGTATGAGCGGCGGCCCAAGAAACTTTAACGATGGTCCGGTGGTGGCATGCCCTATATTGTTGCCAGACGATATATTTAAATAAATTAAAAACTGCTGAGGCTAGAGGGCTGCAATTTGATATGTTTGATGATTGGAGGGTGGATGATCAACGTACCAATTTGCAGCCCTCTGGCCTCAGGAGTTTTTAAGATCTGAGGGCGGACAGAAAAATTGCGGACTGACCAACAAAGCCATCGCAGTAGTTTTCTTTTACAGAAAGCTAAAGGCAAGTTAATTTAATCAAGAAATTTTGTATCGCACGGAATTTGCATATCTTCGTTAAGTATTTATTTATCTGCGTTTTCGAATATTGTCGTTGTTATTGGTTCCTTTTCACATAACTGCGTCTTTATCTTTTTCGTTTTTTTATGAACTAGATACTTTATTCTTTTTTGTTGGTATTGTCATCTTGGCTGTGTGTAAAAATGTTGGCTGGTAAATTCTTTCTCTTTATATTATACGCTTATAGTGTTGACAACCGGAACATGGGTCCATTTCTGATTATTATGGTCTCTCGAAATGTGGCATTTCATGGTATACATAAAAATATTGTTATCACTGTTTTTTCGAACTTTTCAGCCAAGGAAATTTATTAGAGTGGTTGAAGCTGATAATATACATTACGAGAAGAAATTAATTCATTCGGCAAATTTCCATCATTAAAGCTTATTACATAGACTTCAGAATCATATTGATTCTTTTTTTTAAGTACATTTGAAACATTTGATCTTGAATACAAATAACAGCGAATTATTAATACATTTTTCGTCTTTTGTTTGCTTTTCTTTGCCATTCTTCTAGATTTTTTAAATCATTAAATTTTTGTAACAGGATTATCAGATTAGCAAATTGTTTAGATGTGGATAAAACGAACCTAGAGAGCAAATGCTCTAGAAGACAGTAATCATTCAGGAAATATTAATTAAAGAGTATTTAACACATGGACATATCTAGTGTCAAATACATTATTATGGTAATTTTTCCTTTCAATACCTCATACAAAAGTTTCGAAACTGTGGCCTTTGGAATTGATGCAGAGTGGGTTAACATCGATTCTAAACACAGAGCACAAAATCGACAGGAATATATAGAGCACAGTCGAAAGCATCCCATATCTCCCTTGATGGCTGAATGGATGGGCCACTGTCTTCCCTGTATAAAATGCACTGTATATTCGTTATCTTCTGTTATGTCACTGAGTGTCTACGGGAAATGAACCGTCGTCCAGAAAAGGCCCGGCCTCTCTCACCATTGGTATATAAATGTGTAAAAATTAAGGCACCTTGCTCTCATCTTAGGGGTGATACATGGGCTACCACCTCTAGGGCAGGGACTTGCCGTCTCGACACTCATACAGAACTCATGTTTGACAGACATAATATATATATATATATATATATATATATTATATATATATATATATGTATATATATATATATATATATATATATATATATATATATATATATATATATATATATATATATATATATATTATCTTGACAAATATCGCTTTGGTGCTAGTATCCCAACTTAAAATTATTTCGATATTGAGTGATATATACATGAATATATTATATATATACATATATATATATATATATATATATATATATATATATATATATATATATATATATATATATATATATATATATATATAATATACATTGCAAATAATCTTCATTTGCATGTGTCTTCATGAAGATTTGTATGCAAACTGAGCTGGGACTAGAAATACTTTTTTTTACTTTCCTGCATAATTTTGTATTATTAGGTCAGTCATTTTTCGCTATAACTATACTTTATTCACTATTTCATTGTGACCGATGGTACCTCATTAATTTTTCCAAGACAGCGATTGTTTTAATGTCTGAAGACAGGAAACAAATAGACGTCGACTTGGCAGAGTGAAATATGATAGTTTATTTACAGGATATGAACGACATTGGATTGTCTCCCTTCGGCTGTCTCGCAAACCGCGACCTGGTTTCGAGGTATTTCCTATTCCTTCGATGGCGTCGTCATTATTTGTAAAAGTTATTTTGGCACGATTCCATTTAGGAAATGTTGAAATGGCTTTACTCACCTGAGTGGATACTGCGAAGTTAATTGTGATTATGATGTTTGTTTAGTGCTGTGTGTTTTTATTTTGCTTGTTGAGGGCGCTCGATTGCGATAGCCACAAGCACGTCGTCCGAAGGTACACTGCGGTCGGTAATGACGCGAAAAACAATGGGGAAGATGATTCAGGCTTAAATGGATAATGGTAAAATGGATAGTTCGTGCGTTTTAGATAACCGTTTGTATCTGCCGGTTTAATTCCACCGAAGGACAAAACCACACCTAAAGCGATCATCGGAAAGAAGGTCTGTGCCTGAGGAAGGTCTGCTTTGGACGAGGAGTGTAAGCGTTCAGAACGTATCAGTCCTTGAAGCAGACCGTTTTTGATTCGGTATTCAGCGATATGCTGCTCTTCAAGGTTCCCCCGTTTCCTACGTCTCATTGTAGAAGCGTTTTTAAGCTCCGACTTCCTTAATTACACAGTGCAATGGCCATTTATAAATTATGTTTTCCACATAACTCTGCGTTAGTCATTCTATCTTCACGGCCATTACTATCGGATCATCATTTTTCTCTCTTTTTTTTCCTCTCTCTCCATTTTTCGCCTTTCTTGCGGTAGCTGAACTGATTGTTATTATTACGATCTTGATTTTTCTTATTTTCTTTTTTTATGGAGGTACAATCTCGTCGTAATTAAGATCTTATACGCTGTGTAGTAAATGGCTGGTTGATTTGTGGTTTATCGAGTATCCAGGAAAGCCATTATCCGTACTTTCGGTATAAGAAATTCCTTCGAGGTTCAGCCTTGTGAATTATATCTTAAGATTTAGGGCACTATTGAAAAATGTATCCTATATCCATGATCTTTTTTTAAGGCTAGGGCGATAAAAAAAATGTTTTAGTTGGTAATGTTAGTTAAGAAACTTAATTCAGTGATAACTTTAAAAGTTTGGGGGAAAGAAATCATAACTTTTCATTCTTCTATTTTAGGAGATCGTGACTTCAATATTTTTTTTTTTAATAAACTTTCAATAAATGTTTACAAAATTCTTCTTTATCATTATGTAATGGCTATCATCCGAGAAAAACAGTTTCCTTCCGAAAGTATTTTAAGATAAAAATACAAGGGCAATAATAAAGTTATTGGTAACGATAATTAACATCTCAAAATGAAGCTCCATCTTCATCGTTTATTTTCATTATTGTATATCTTCATGATATGGGAGTCGACAGTGTATTTCAACGTCACAGGCCATAGGTCCACACCAGGCCTCTTATTCACTCCTACATAATATCTTCACTTACTGTCCATTGTCATGAACGGGAACCATTACCGGTATTAGGCCGGCTTCATCGAAAATAACAGTTTAATTAATAAACATATATAAGCTATATGCTTATGGGTGCAAATAAACGTACGCGCATTCACATACAAGCCCCGTACGCATACACAAACACATGCACGCATATATATATATATAATTATATATATATATATATAAATTATATATATATATATATATATATATATATATATATATATATATATATATATATATATATATATATATATATATATATATATATATATATATATATATATATATAATATATAGTGTGTATGTGTGCATGTGCGTGTATGTGTATTATATATATATATATATATATATATATATATATATATATATAAAATATATATGTTTATATATTTCCGCCTCACAAATTAATCTGATTTGTTCACCTTCCACTTTACCTTGTATTTTGAATGACTGCTTACTAATTTCCTTCAGAGTTGTCAGTTCATTGCTTTTGTGAATGTTTATTTGTTGTAATGTCCTTCAATTAACCATTCCCTCATCTGAATACAATGACTATTTTTATTATATTAGGTATATTCTGTAATTTTCAGCAGCATTATTTTGTGCTTACAATTGAATAATTATCGTACAAATGTAGAATAATCAGTGACGTAATTTACAATTTTATCCTTGGTTTTCTGAATACTGATTTATAATATGACTTTTAAATAAATTCAAGTAGTAAAACGATTTTTTTTTAGAAACGGAAATTCTTTGTTCATGATGTAAATTCAGAAATTTTGATAAGAATTTTTCTGCCTACAGATATTTCTTTCATGTTCATAATATATATATATATATATATATATATATATATATATATATATATATATATATATATATATATATATATATATATATGTATATATATAAATATATATATATACATATATATTTATATATATATATATTATACATATATATTTATATATATATTATATATATATATATTTATTTATTTGTATATATTTTATTGGTTTCTTATGCACATATATTTTTTCTCATCAAAGGCTTTGTCCTCAGTATGAAGTGCTTATACATGAAGAGAGAGAGAGAGAGAGAGAGAGAGAGAGAGAGAGAAAGAGAGAGAGAGAGAGAAGAGAGAGAGAGAGAGAGAGAGAAACTTGAACCGTTAATTTACACGTAACTGTTGAATCAAGGACGACTCCTGAACAGATTACATTTGCGCTTGACATAACCTCACAAACGAGACACGAGTACTTTTTCGAAAAATCATCCCCACTCCTCACCTTACCCACACTGTGCCACTCACCTCTGTCATATACGGAATTTCATGTTTTCTGGACACCAGAAGCCTTCCATTTTAGTCACCTTTCACACATCACCTAGCCAACATTTAAGCGAAATAGAGAAAATGTTGGGTAGGTGATGTGGAAGAGGTGACTGAAGAGGAAGGAGTGTGGTGTCCAGAAAACATGGAATTCCATATATGACAGAGGTGAGTGGCGCAGTGCGCGTAAAGAAGTGAGGGGTGGGGATGGTTTTTTTTAGAATACTAATGCATCGTTTGCAAAGTTATATCAAGCACAAATATATATATATATATATATATATATATATATATATATATATATATATATATATGTACACAAATGAATTTTATCACATCACCGTGATTCATATACAAGCATTGATGGCCGTGTTGTTTAAGGCGTCACTGTAGTCCTGAGTTCTTGTCTCCCGTGGTTCGAGCCCACGAGACAACAAATCTATTATCGACTAAAAAATTCCCCTTCGGGTAATACATATGAAAATATGTCATTATTTCCGAGGTAGAGTGAATTGGATATTAAAGGACATTTGTAGCTTAATGTTTATATATATATATATATATATATATATATATATATATATATATATATATATATATATATATATACTTTTATATAATTATCATTTCCACTCTTCCTGCCATTCTTACTCCATTTACATTAGATTTCCAATTCCTCTCAACTTCACCTTCTTCTTTTAACGTGCTTTTCCATTTGTATGGGGTAAGCACGATGCCTTCTTTTTGAAGGACTATGATTTGGCTTTGGGGTAGACTTTGTAGTCTCGATCGGTTACCCTGCCTGTCATCGCTTAGACACCGGTAGCGTATTTTACGTACATGTATTGTACCAGTCACCAGCGCCCTTCTCCCAGCAGCGAGGAGGCGTTGCGCGGTTAGGTCGACAGTCAAAGTCCATATTTTTTTTTTGTCTCATTTGCATCTACACTTCAGTTCCATAATGGAGAATTGTTCAGTATTAACTTCATGTATTACAACTTGCTTCTCTTTTGAGCACTTTGCAGAAGGTACCTCGGATCGCCTTTACTCTCATCTCATGATTTCTGTTAAACATACTCCAAGTAATCATGCAGTGCAAATCATTAGGACATTCATATCTTAGTTCTCCATTTACCCTCGTTGCCGTACTCTTCCTACCATTCATATTCAGCCCTCTCTTACAAACAATTTCAAACTACCTTGTTACCAGCTCTTTAACTTTTCTTAACTGTCATCAAACAATACACTGTACTATATGCGATTTTCATCCATACCACACTCCTATGACGAACCCTAATCCTTTCCCACAACTTTGCTCCTGTATCTCTTGCCTTTTCTGAGACTTCTCTAATCATTCTGTCTATGAAAATACGAAGCAGCATCTGTGACAGTGTACCGTGCCGCCCTTGCCTTAGCTCCATTTTCACAAAAAACCAGTCAGTGTTACTTAAACACACTCCGACAAAGGCTCCACTTTCTTCGTTGAAACTCTTGTGCAATATGTAATCAACTTCCTCGACACAGAATGTTTATTGAAATCATGGTCATCAGTTATAGCATTTTTCTCAATTCTAAAGCTTCTCACACAAATCTATATCAACAACTTATCTTTCAACCGATTAATCTCTCCATTATCTATCCTGGCATGCGCATTCCAGGGAATAGTTAGTAATAATTATGCCTCTACAATTCTTCTTAAATTTGCCACCTTTTCCTTTTAACTATGGAACATTTCTTTGAAGCCTTTCCCTTATCCATAGCTTCCATTCCTTCATCGGTCACTTAGTCATATCTCCCTGAGGCGCTTTTATTCTTAACCTTGTAAATGCCACTTTCATAAACTCTACACTCACTTGCATTAGCGTTCTCAAATTCACATTAAGCCTCGTCCACGCTTGCATTATTCATATTTCCTTCTCTATCCCACATATTTAACAACATTTCAACTCTAAGGCTGCAGGTTTTTATTTATTTTTTGTTTAAAACCGATTCACTCATGAGCTTCTCTCGGCATTCATTTCTTTCCAGGATGATTTGTTTTCCTTCCTGAAGTGGCAGCGCAGATTCGTTATGTCATTTTCATTACTACTTACCCTTTTATCTATCACTTTCTTATCCGTACTCTCGTGATATTATCCTAATATCTTTTTTCATACCAGTGCACCTCAAGTATGCGCACACGCGCAAACGCGAGTGGTAATAAGGATTGTGCTTTGTGTCCGGCCTATTGCCACAGGTTGACCAACCTATAACACACACACATATATATATAACATATGTATGTGTGTATCAGTATATATATATATATATATATATATATATATATATATATATATATATACATATACAGTATATATATATATATTATATATATATATTACATATATAATATAATATAATAAATTTTATACAAATATACATGTAATAAAGGAAATACACGGTCGACCACTTACGAAAATATGGAAGTAAACTGTTTATGTTGCCGTGGAATCGCTGGCTTTTGTTTTTCAGGTCTCCATTTTAGTCTTGTTTTGATCAGCTGTTTAGCCTTCCCGGCCTAATTTAGTTTGGGGATTTTTGTCGCCACCTAATTATATATCTGTGAGTGAAGTCGGAGGATATTTAAAACATAATTGAATGTTGTCAAGTTAGTGAAATGATGAACTTTTCTTGGCCGGGTTTGTGTAGCCACCTTTCGGAAATTTCTCCGCTTCCTGTCATTGGAATTGTTTGCTTTGTGTTTTTGTTTGTTTGCTTTGTTTTTGATTGTTTGCTCCTCTGGTAGACTTTATAGTTTTATTTGCTTTGAGGATTAGCGAGGATCGGTTTGCATCATTAAAAGCAGCATTTCGAGAATCCTGCATTCATGTGCAGCCATGTTTATCACCCTCCAAATGGTGCTGCAACTCCTCCTCCCTTTGGCAGCCTGATCATTTCCCCAAACGCCAAATTAAAATCTCTCCGTATATCCTATCCTTAACTAAGATACATTAAAACGCGTCATTAACTCATTAAAACAAACCCTGCTCCTTCGCATTACGTGGAAATCTACATCAAAATACGAAATTGGAAGTCAATTTAGATTAACCGGGTAAAAGATTTTTTTCTGTGCGCGCCAACCTCTTTGAAGGTGAATTAAATGATTAGAGCTGGAGAGATGGTTTTCGCCAGGCTGAGCGAAACCAGCTAATTGAATGGTTAATCTCCAATCGTCAGTTTTTATTCCTTTCTTTCTTTTTGGAACATTTCAATGGAATACTCTTGATAAAAGGACTCGTGGGGAAGTTTATGGGGAGAAGCATGTTTACTTACGGGCCGCGGTTGCCGCCGCGGCTCTCCGGTAAATAGAGGCCCGATTTTCATTTTGGTCTCGGGGCGGCCGGTGATAATTAATGTTAAAGCTTGGAGAATTCGAGCTTCGGTTTTTTCAGACATC
>NC_089747.1:20025000-20032500 GCF_040412425.1 Macrobrachium rosenbergii
TTGATGAGTTATTAATGCCCGTAGTTCTTAGTTGGGTAAATTCAACCATATTGCTTTTACCATAATAAAAAAAAAATTTTGCCGTTAGACTTCAGTTTCAGCATGTTACCAAAATATCAGCTAAACCCGTATGGAACGGTGGTATTATCAATATCATTACTCCCACTGCAACTCCCTACTACAGTAAGTGTGGAGATATGTCATTATCTTAATATTTTTATTTTCATTCATAGCCCTCTTTAGATTTTAACCTAAAATTACTTCTACCATAACTTTGAAAATGGTGTTTCACACGCTTATGAAATTTAAAATGGTAAAGGAAGGAAAGCAAATAAAAAAATGAACCGATTGCTTTCATTCTTTGTCAATATAACTCGGGATGAATTTTAGGGCACCATAAAATTGAGATTTCCATCTGTCCAGTAGTTGTTTGGTTAGTAATATTTTTAAAAAATGGATAATAGGAAATCTGCTGTAAAATACGACTATGAAATTATCCTAATATTGCTTCCACCCGTTCTAAAAGGCCCTCAAATAATAATAATAATAATAATACTAATAATAATAATAATAATAATAATAATAATTATAATTATAATAATAATAATAATAATAATATTATTATTATTATTATTATTATTATTATTATTATTATTATTATTATTATTATTATTATTTCAGGCCTTTTAGAACTGGTGAGAGCAATACTAGGATAATTTTATACTCGTATAATAATAATAATAATAATAATAATAATAATAATAATAATAATAATAATAATAACAATAATAATAATAATAATAATAATAATTATTATTATTATTATTATTATTATTATTATTATTACTACTACTACTACTACTACTACTACTACTACTACCGAACTTCTTTAGAAAGCTTCCACAAAATGAAAGTTCGTGAGTGAAAAGGAAGAGAAAAAATACACCTAAAACAGAAGCCGTAAAATAGTACTTAATAATGATGTACAATTGATAGCCCAGCAAGTAAGAGCTCTTTTTACTGACAGAAGCTTTTAGCAAGAACTGAGGCGAAATGATACAGTGATTAATGTCATTTCATGAACGAAGAAAGGTAAGCAATCATTCCGCGGTGTTGTATATCAGTCACCGTGACGTTGTGAGCAACGAACCCTTTCAGTGCAATGAATAGCTTAGTATCTCTCTCTCTCTCTCTCTCTCTCTCTCTCTCTCTCTCTCTCTCTCTCTCTCTCTCTCTCTGAGAAATACGCCGTAATAGACATTTTCCAGACTACTCTTCCTTTTTTTCTCTCCTTCCTCCTCATCTTCCCGTTCCCTGTCCTCCCTCTGTCTCGCTTTCCTCCTCCTCCTCCTCCTCCTCCTCCTCTTCCTCCTCTTCCTCCTCCTCCTCCTCAGTCCTTCTTTCTCCTCAGTGCCCTCCTCAGCCGAAGCGACGTGGTTCCGTTTCAATTTGCTAAATGAATCATTTTCTGGAGGTCCTGAGGCTATTTCCCCCTCGCGGGAAATCATTAATGCGCTTCGATTGAGAGCAAATTCACCTGATTGTTTCTGGAGTGGCATACCTACCTGAGAGGCAATTAGCAAGTCTGAATAGGGAATAAGTTTACCTGCGACCGGAATTGGCTTTGGCTATAAATTGACTGCAAATTGGCGCTTGTACATTCACACGCTTAAATTGCTGCTTTGGATGATCTTGAGACAAGGGGAGGAGGAGGAGGAGGAGGAGGAGGTGGTGGTAGCAGTCATTGTAGTTTGGTAGTTGCTGTAGTTGCAGCTGTGGTTGCTTTTGTTTTGGTTAGATTAGATACAATTGATAAGAAGTTCTTCGTCGTCCGTTCATTCTAGTTATTGGATGTTACCGTTACAGCGTTGTAATAGCGTTAATGCGTTTATACTCTGAATGGACGTTGTTCTGGCGTTAAATGATTGACTTTTATGTGAAGGTCACGAACTTGTTAACCTTGGTGCAATGTCTAGAGTACGATTACTGCACCAATTGCGCACAGGGCTGTCGGTGAAAGAGTACAAAGTAAAATTTTACCTAAACCCTGACGTTACGGGTTTCAAAGTTTGTATAAGCTTATGCTTTACATATAGGTTTTCCATTTTTAAACTTATAGGTATCTTATAAAAGACTGAGTTGAGTTTATGATCTATAGTTGTAATAGTAAAATTAGGAAGAATTTGACTTAGGTGATCATTTCTTTTTTTAAGTCACTGGTCCGGCTCTACAAGCATTTTCTTTAATTGATTAACATTAATTGTTCTTACATTTTTGTTAAATGGCGAAAGGAGAATGTGCGGTTATTTTTGCTCATGTCTTTTTATAGTCTCATAGTATTTTATTAAACTTTGCATTTCACTTTTCGTAAATTTTTCTTGCGTTGTGTACTAAACCTCTTTGGGGAAAAATTTTTATCCTCTTTCTAAACCTGTAAATTCAAGTGACCTTAGTCACGGTGTACTTTTTCCATAAAAAAAAACTCAGCCTACATGGCACTGTTTAATCTTCATTCTTTTTAAGGGAACATCTGTGAAGCTTGTTTCTTTATGCGGTAAATTCTTGCACTTCCTAATTTTGCGTAATCAGTCAGTTTTTATTCTTATCGAAAGAAAACCTGTTGCCGGTCATTGACAGCTAAATGGTTGTTTATTTTCCTCTCCATCTCAGTGCCCATTTAATTCTGCCCAGTTTTGATTTAAGCGTTGAAGCCGCGTCAAGTACCCAGTAACGGTTGATTGACCAAGAGCGCCCTTGCCATAATCGCCTTGCTTGTCTTCTAAAGATAGCCGTTCAGCCACAGACTTTGCCTATCTTCATTTTTATTGCTTGATCGTGCCATATCCAGACGATCAGCAATAAATAAAACCGAACGATATTTTAATCTCGTAGCACCGCCATAACTCAGCGATGCCCAATAAATTAGGAAGCATCTCTTACACCTTGCTTACGCTGACTCTGTGAGCTTGTATATTAGCCCTGTGTATATTATGGCTGTATATTCATATGCACGCGTCACTGGCCTCTCCCCTTGCGAGATGATGTATGCGTTATCAAAAACAATCCATCTCTCCGATGACATCAGGGTATTGGCTGACGCGTCCTCTTTGATTTTATCTGCCTTTTTGGCTTGAGACTCCCTTGGCGATGGGGCGAGCGACAGGTGTGCCCCGTGACGTGCCCCGCTTCTGCCACTTCTCGCGGAGACCTTGCGCGCGGCACAAGCACGGATTATTTTCGTTCTCTTTACTCTGTCAGTATCGAGTGGTTTATTAATCGCCTTTGTGATTCTTGCTTTTGTTCGCCTTTCTAGTTTTAAGAACATTAAAATACCTTTGGAGACAGTTCCGAGACTAACTTTTGTTTTTCTTCGCGCTTGTCTGCGCAGTATCGAAAGGGTAATATAATCTTTGATTTTGTTGGTTTCGCGGTTTTGTTTCGTATACACAAATATCTTGACAGTATTATTTCTCTTCTTATGAATAGATAGATATGAATAGACTAGATATGAAAATCAGAGAAATATGAAAACACGAAATATTTTTTTTAAATTTCGTAAGATTTTTATTCGTGTGACTGTCGGTGAAAAGGTATTTATACATTTTTTTTTCTTAAGCATGTGAGAAAAGCTTCTCCTTTATTTTCATTAAACTGAATTGTGCCAAGTGTGAGAGCACCATAAACTCATCTTTCATGCTGTAAAGCGCAACAAACAACAGTTCATGCTTTTATTACGTGTTACTAAGTTTTGAATCTCTCAGCCAGTGCTTTTTCATGTGTGTGTGAATATATACATACATACACATATACATATGTATTATTGTATGTATATAATATATATATATATATATATATATATATATATATATATATATATATATATATATATATATATATATATTAATGTATATAGTTTTTGTGTTGCAAATAATTTGCTAATTAGAGGTACTCTTATCCAACACAAGGACATCTATAAATACACTTGGACATCTCCAGATGGCAGTCATAGAAACCAAATAGACCAGCTAACTATTAAGCTAGATAGAAAAAGAACACTGAGGAATGTTAGGATCTACAGACTTGTCGCTGCCACACTGAAACTGCAATGAAAGCTTCTCAAAGATAAGCATGAAGAGTGATTGTCGAAATTGATATGCAGTTATAGAAAACATATCTGAAGGGGAGCAGGCAGTCAATGAGTGAGTACTGGTTTAACATAATGAATGTATACCAGTCTGCTGCAAGAAAAGTACACTGATATGGGTTGACAAAAGGAAAGCCTTGAATATCAGATGAGATTTAGGATGCAATAAAGAATAGACGAAAGCAGAAGGTACTTGTAGACAAATCTCAGGAAGGATATGGACACAAAACAGTACTTGTTGAGTTCCCAAGCGTAGATATTGAAGCTAAACGAAGATCAAGAGATAAGAAAGAATATTTGGACAAACGGACTGATGATGTTGATGTTGACAAAGCCATGTATTCAGGGAGTGGCATCGGTTTTATGGCACAGAATTATTAAGGACATATCCATGGATAAAAAATAAAAAGAGGAAAATACTTCTCAGAAGTAGGGGTGAGTCAGTAACGACATTCAGTAGAAGAACACACACAAAGCTCAGCGGAGCATTTTTTGTTTGAAGAAGTATGAGGATCTGCTTGTAAATAGTATTAGAAGAGTTGAAAGACATAGACCTATTTGGGTGAGAACTATAAGAAGTGAGGCTGGAGATGAGTTGAGAATTGCAGAAGATAAAAGCCCAGGAAATTTCACTTAGGCGTTGGTGACGATGATGATAGTTATATACATACACGCACACGCATACAAAATTTTGAAGCAAACACTTATTAAGATAATTTAATAATGCTCTGTCTGTCTGTCCATCTGCTTAAGATAGTTTAATAATGTTCTGTCTGTCTGTTCATCTGCATTTTGTTAATAGTAAGAATGAAAGTCATGATACATCTCCAAGGTGTTTTTTTTTTTCGTAGTGCTCAGACTAGCGAGTTTTCACCGTTTTACGTCCTCAAATATATGATCATAGTATTTTTAGCAGTGGTGGTCGTCGTTGTAATTTGGGTGAGATAATAAGAACGTAGTCTTTCGTGCTTGGTAGCATCAGTCTAAGTCAGAAACCTGTCACTTGAACAATGATCCAAAACCACATTGTCAAACGAACATTGATGAGATCAGCGCAAGGGCTTATTAATGGCCAATTCAAGAAGAAAAATCACTTAACTTTCATGTTGATGTAGGTATACACACGCGCGTAAATACATAGGTGCCAGTTTATTACTAGGAGTTCTACGTAAGGTTTTATTCCTGCCGGCTTTCCCCTTTCTGCCCCCTCAACAGAAAGTTATGACATTCTCCTTCATATTTTTTTTCACGTTGCTTAGATTTTAATATCTCAACAACATGCAGTAGTTTCCAGGCAATATTTCCTCATTTGGCAGGCTTATGGGTGGATATTTTCTGAGCCATATGCCTAACGTAAATGAAGACTTTTATTGTTTCAACAAATTAAAACTATTAGATTTAAGACCATTCTTAAATCTGTAGCATCCACCCGCCCCAGTTTGAATAGCTCCTGGGTCAAAGTTAAGTATACCTTAGTTTAACCGGACCACTGAGCTGATTAACAGCTCTCCTAGGGCTGGCCCGAAGGATTAGACTTATTTTACGCGGCTAAGAACCAATTGGTTACCTAGCAACGGGACCAACAGCTTATTGTGGAATCCGAACCACATTATAGCGAGAAATGAATTTCTATCACCAGAAATAAATTCCTCTAATTCTTCATTGGCCGGCCGGAGACTCGAACTATTAACTGCGATACATAGCTGTGGCTCCTCATCTTGGCCTCATTAAAGTACTTTAGACTGTTCTTGTAACTTACTCAAAAGACACTTTAGTGACTTCACGATTTTTTTTAGACAATTAGACTGATGTACCAATTGCCTTATATCGACCATGTTGTATTATTGCCATAATTAGAAATCCACCAAATTTCCTTAAACAAATCTACAGGATTATTATATTAAATTTGTTAATATGATTAAAGTTATTAAAATTTGCAGAATTAATGACTACGAGAATACTCTCGACTTAGCCTCTCGAAATTCCATAAGGCATACTTGAGCATCATAAATGTGCCGTGAATTAAAAGAAGAATAATCAATCCAGATCTTACAGATAGAGATCGTGGGGGTATGATCTGTCTTGAGACTTGACCTCCCCTCTCTTCCCCTCGCAGTCTCCCCTCCTTTGTCTGGCGACAGGCGAGATAAGACATCGGTAATAAAATGCTGATTTGAACTGTAAAATGGCCGTTGAGAATGACAACGGGTGGGGAGAGGAGGAGAGAGAGAGCGAGAGAGTCAAACCTTCTCTTGCGTGAGAGTTTTAAACACACTGAGAGAGAGAGAGAGAGAGAGAGAGAGAGAGAGAGAGAGAGAGAGAGAGAGAGAGAGAATTACTCTGGCACAATTTATTGCCTCTATGGATAGACGTCATTCCCTACTTCACCCACTCCCCTCCCAACGAAGAGAGAGAGAGAGAGAGAGAGAGAGAGAGAGATGGGGCAACCCTGGTATGTTTATCTTGTGGTGCGTTATTGATACCAAAAACCAGAGCCATAAATCGACTTGGCCTTCTTTTATTTCGCTGCGTGACATCGCGCCACATCGATGAGGAGGAGCCGATGTTCGCAAGATAAACAGAAAGTAAAAACCACTCCTCGATGATACGCAGCTCAAAAAAGAAAAAAACCTCCGATTAAATTGAGATTAGAACTCGTCAAAATGTCTGTGCCTCGGAGGTATCGCATCTCGGTGCCATACGCCATTGAACAAACGAGTGTTTGAGAAGGCGGTTGAGATTATCGGATGCCACAGGGGCAGATTCATGGCTCCGATTACTTCGAACGTATATTTATCACTCACACGTATGTTACGTATGTGTACAGCATGGCATCTAGTTCTTGTTTAGACAGCGAACTTTTTGATAACAGGTAATGTACATTGGATTCTTTGCGGCATGTACTTCTTGTCCATACAATGGATTCTTTATGTGAGGGACGAGTCGTCATAAAAGTTATATATGGATAACTTTGTACAGAAGAATGACATTAGCGTGAAATAAATCATGAGAAGGAACCAAGATTGAGTTGTTTTGTCCACCTGTGGAAAACAGCGCTACCAGACACGTTTCATGAATTTTTGTCTTCAAAAACATTTTTCGATAGATGGCTTTAAACTTGATTGAAATAGAAACTTTCTGTTGAAATTGAAAGGTTAAGAAAAAGTCACCCAAATCTAGAAAAAAAAATTATACACACTTAAATATACACACACACGTACGTACGGGCGCGCGCGCGCTTTTGTATGCAGAACTAACTGTCAATAATCGTAACTTATGTTGTTGGCATGATGAGATAGCAGTTGGTGGTGATAAATCAGTTGACATAGACTTAACAGATTCCGATCTTGTACGGA
>NC_089747.1:20037500-20047500 GCF_040412425.1 Macrobrachium rosenbergii
AATAACTAGTTGTTCGGGAATCGCATACCCTAGGATTTTGAGGAAAATCAGTTGCACATTTCAAAACTGGTTTAATAAAAGCCACTTTCTCAGATAGGCATAAAAAGATATTCAGGCCTATTTACTTCACATCTACCATAAAAAACTTGTGATATACATAGTTCTTTTGCGACCCCAAAAACATATGTTTTTAAATCTAAGATAAACATTTTTAGGCCTGTTTTTAACAACGATCCTGATTTATTCAGGACATTCATGACATTAAGTGAGCTAATCTTGGGTTTTCCACTCATCAAATTTCCACCTCCTCTCCTCCTACTCCGCTATCCTCCTCCTCCTCCTCCTTCCCCCACCCCCTTTTCATCGAGGACCACCAAGGAAGAGCGTGATTTGATGAGAATGGGGTGGGGGTAGGGAGGGGCTGTTTGGATTTGGGCGGGGGTGGTAGGGCACGAGCAACGCCTTCAATACGGACTTTCCAATGTTCAATAGAGTCTTGGCAGATCAATTTCCAAATTTAATAAGATCAGCGCTTCCTTGCGTATTTTTAATTATTGGCACTGATAGATTAGGTATAATTCGATATTCTCCCTAATTCGGTTTTGAGCCATCGCCGTGGAAAGTTTCCGGACGCCTGAGGGACGTGCCAGAATTCCTCGTATGGAGAGGCTCCTCGGCCGCCAGGGAGCAATCGTTGAACGATAATCGCTCGTCCTTGATCAGGCAAAACTTACCCCATTATGAAGATCACTGTATAATTTTTCTCCAATGAAAGCGGAGGCGAAACCCATCTATGATGTAGCTTATTAAGTCGAGAGAGAGAGAGAGAGAGAGAGAGAGAGAGAGAGAGAGAGAGAGAGAGAGAGAGTCAATCAGTCTTAAACTGCTAATCTCGGAGTGTTGCTTTTTTTCCTTAAAGGTTTATAATCAAGCAATGAACCGTTAAAATGCCCCTTCCGGTAGTCATTGCGCTATCAAAATTTGTACTGGTGAACTGAGATTGTGGTACTGTTAAAAAGTGCGCTACTTTCAAGAAACTAACAACTAGTGTTTTCTTGGAGGCATTTCCTTTTATTATGTCTGCGAAAGATTATGAAGTGCTCTCTCTCTCTCTCTCTCTCTCTCTCTCTCTCTCTCTCTCTCTCTCTCTCTCTCTCTCTCTCTCTCTCTCTCGTCTACAAGATCTGTAAGGAGTGTTTGCATCCATTTTCTTATTTAGGTTGCATCGTTTTGAAAAGCACACTGTTCATGAGAAAAGTCTTTGTTAAAGTCTTTTGGAGGCTAATTCTATATACGAGAATTCTAATTTTAATGCAAATCTACTGTGTAGTATACTTAGGAGCAGAGTAGGCAAAACTTCATTGTTGGCTCTCATTCGTACAGTTAATATTAATCATATATACCTGTCAAAGTGCTGCCAGTGGAAATGTATGAATTCATTTGTCTCCACAGTATCTCGATCGTCATTTTTTTTCCTGATATGTTGAGGCGCGACTGAGGAATATATTCATGGTTTGATAAGCTGCCGGTGAAGTTTTATATTTGTCGATGTCATTCTCTACCTCCTTGACGTATGAATAATAAATGTATATACTCCATTTGGTTTCTCTTTGTTATTTAGAGTTTGTATATGCGGAACAATTACATGATTTGTTGCGGCTTTTATGTCTGTTAATAATGCTGATACTGACGTGATCTTTCTTTGTCTTTAATGAGGGTATGCGCTCACTATGTGACATTTTGCATAAGAAAGAATTTAGTGCAATTACAATAATAGTGTTACTTCCTGTTAGATGTTGTGAAAGCGTTATTAGTCGTACATAAGAACTTTATCATCACATTTAGCTTTTTAGTATACTGTATATTTATACGTTTCTATCTATCCCAGCTTTAAAATCACCATTTCTCTGCCAGAAACATTACAGCTTCTACATGGTAAATTTTTTCATAGTCCTGGATATCTCTCGACATCAGAGGTCTTATGTATAACAGAGATTGGATATTGTGTACCTACTTGAAATTTCAACTTAGCTTTTTAAAACTGTGCACCACTAATATACAGACACATACATACATACATATGTGTATAATGCCTATATATATATATATATATATATATATATATATATATATATATATATATATATATATATATATATATATATATATATATATTATATATATATATATTTATTATATTAATGGTCAAAGTCGGCCGTTTGTCATTGTATGTAAACCAAAGGCCCAGGGTATGTTGGTGGTCGGATTGGAACAGAAACTCTTGCTGTCACTCACTCCCTCGTCCAGGCAGCGGATAGCTGGTGATCTTCTGAGACTATCTGAGGGTCATGAAGGTGTTTCAGCAACTGTAGTATGAATAATTCTTCATATTGTAAATAAACCTATTGTTTTTCTTTGTTAGTATAATTATAAAGCCTCGAGAATGAAGAGGCGCAGGGGATTTCTCTCATAGCTTAGTAATTCTGTCCCTTCTACTAACAGTTCTCAAATGAAATGGAGGCTATGCTTCTCCTGGTCATGCCTCTTTAAGGCACCGTCATGAGGATAGGTATATCAGATTCCAATAAAGTCGACCTATTTGTGCAACATGCCCCTGACGCTTCTGGAGGGTTTCCTTTGTAAGATGCCAAGTAGGGGTTTCCATGTTGCCTTCTGGACGTTGAGCTGAGTGGTAGTATTGTCGTCATATAACTTCTTCCTTATGTATTTGATGGATCTGTTGACAGGGACATTCGCAAAGAAGGACCCGACACTTATGGAAGCTGTGATATACCATTGGCTGTGATAGTCTTATCTGATTGCGAGATAAATGTCAGAGTTGGAGACGAGGTCTTTAGTGACATTGACATGCTGTTTTAGAAGAACGGTGCTCTGGTTATGGCCTCTCATTTTTGGTTATTCACTGAAAAGGCTGCCTGCAGGAGGGGCCCCTTTATTGGAACCTTATGTTCAAGGTCCTGGATGCTGCCCAAAAGCTTTTTGAAGTTCAAGTCTCTTCCAGCACTGGGATGGCTTGGGCAGGATGTGGCAGTTGTACCAGGTCAAGCAACTCCTCTTGGTCTCTTGTGACACAAGCCAGGTTGGTACAACTGTCTCTTTGGTGGACTATCTTATGGGTGTCTCCATTAACCTTTCCTTAAGATCCTTGTTTTTTTGACTTTCTAATAGTGGTGTAGTTCAAGGGTCAGGTCTCCCTCAGTACTTCTTAATTCACAAACAAATGTGGCAGTTGCTCAACACTAGGAAAGGGCCACTACCTCGTTTCCTTTGCTCTTCTTCCATTGTTTCTTTAGCTCTTCTTCCTTAGTTTTCAATTTTTTTTCCTCAGGGCCCTGGTGACCTCATGATGTTGAAACCCTGTGCCATGTACACACACACATCTGAATATTTAAGGAGGAGGCATTCATGGTTACAATTAAAATTAAAGCTAATAGTAGCTTGGCAGTTAATGATTTTCTTTTTGTTTGAGGATGGCATAAAAATCTTTTTATCTTCATTATGCAGCTGGAAAAGTAAAGGTCCGGTCATTCTTTGTAACTGTCATTTCAAAGCCAATATGGTTTTCTTTTCATATTTTGGGATGACTAGGACTTTCTGCTGAGGAGAATGACAAGCCGCTGTCAGGACTTTGCTATAAAGTGCCATTACTGTGAGCAGCACAGCCAATGTCTCACTAGAGAACAGAGACAGAAATATTCAGCTATAAGGGGCACTCCTGGTGCCCCTCCATGATAGAGGCTTTGAACATTAAAGAAGAAATACTGTTGATTAATTTATATCACAAAGAAATATTCATATTACAAACACTAAAACACCTCTGTATCCTGTTGACTGGATGAGAGAGAGAGAGAGAGAGAGAGAGAGAGAGAGAGAGAGAGAGAGAGAGAGAGAGAGAGAGAGAGAGAGAAAATTTCTTTTCCAGGCCAGCCATCAAAATCCCTTGCCTAGCTTGTCATTCTTATGAATCCATGTTTCTATACTCTGATTGACTAACACTCATATTCCTTCTCACAGACTCTGTATAGATACCCTTCTACTTTTTTATTCTTTCTTTGTTGAAAATGGAAGTGTGTCCATTTTGAAATGTCTGTCCAAACAAATTTACTTGGAGGAAATAGAACTGTACAGCAATGTTCAATATTGGACCTTAACTCATCCAACTGCAAATTGAAGATAACAAAACTTTGCCAACTTGAAAGAACACAAAAAATTATTTACTGCCAAGCTGCTATTAACTTCAGTTCAACATGCATCTGTGAATACCTCCTTCCTAAGTACTCAGATGATCATGTAGATGACACAAGGGTCAACATCATGCGGTCACCAGGACCTTCAGAAGAAACTGGATGACCATCCAGAAGAAAAAAGTTAGAACAACAAAGAATATGAAATAAAGAATTACCCATGCCCAGTATTGGGCAACAGCCACAACTGATTGTAACTTGAAAATGAGTATTATGGTGGACCTGAGCCAAGAAGTATGCCACTGCATGGAAGTCAAAAAAAGAATCCTCTGCAAGTTGACAAAACTTAATGGAGACAACCTTAAGATTGTCCACCATAAGAATGGCTGTATCTGCCTGGCTGTTGCTACAAGAGAATAAGAGGAACTGTTGAACTTAGGATTCAACTGCTACATCCTTTCCAAGCCATTCCACCATTGGAAGAGACTTGAATTTGAGACCTGTCTGGGTAATAATTTGGATCAGGAATTGTACAGGAGCCATAGTAAAGAAGAAAACTGTAGATTATCTTATGGAGAAAAAGTCATGCTTGTGACACTGAAACACTGCCATGACCTTCCGACAATCTGTGATGATCATCACTGATTGAACTAAGAGCAAGCAAGGAGAGAGGGTTACATTCCATTCCAACCTTCATTTTCCCCTACTTGACTGTCATTTCCACTGATCCATATTATCGTACAATGCTCTGATTGTCTAACACCCAAATTTCTTCTCTTAGAATGTTTGTAAATACCCCATTTCGGCGTTTTGTACTCATTTGCCAGTAAAAATAAAACCATGTTGGTGTTTAAATGTTGTCTTAAACTACATTTAAATAGGGTACTCGTACAAAAAGGGTTTTCTGCCAACTTCAAAAAATTAAAAAGAAAATAATTGAACTGCCAAGCTGCTTTGAACACACACACATATAAATATATATATATATATATATATATATATATATATATATATATATATATATATATGTGTGTGTGTGTGTGTGTATATATATATATATGTGTGTGTGTGTGTGTGTGTGTGTGTGTGTGTATAATGAATACAAGAACATTTTCACAGAGATAAATTTCTGACTCACATCGGGACCGAAACCCGGCCTTTGAAATGAGAGGCCAGGGTGTAACCAATTAACCCACACAAGTCTTTAAAGAAGTTGGAACCTCAGTACTCCATACCTGAGGCAAGCAAAACCCTCAGGTATGGAGTACTCAGGTTCCAACTTCTAAAATGACCTGTGTGGGTGAATTGGTAACACTCTGGCATGTCATTTGAAAGACCAGGGTTTGTTCTGATAATGAGTCAGAAATTATATAGGTATGTACACTATATATATATATATATATATATATATATATATATATATATATATATATATTATATATATATATATATTATATATATATATATATATATATATATATATATATTATATATATATATATATATATATATATATATATATATATATATATATATATATATATATATATATATATATATATATATATATATATATATATATATATATATTATATATATATATATATATATATATATATATATATATATATATATATATATATATATATATATATATATATATATATATATATATATATATATATATATATATATATATATATATATATATATATATATATATATATATATATATATATATATATATATATATATATATATATATACTGGCCTGTATTCACACATGCTCATGCTTGTAATTGAAAGGTGATTAAGGTTTAAATATTTTTGTTTACCTTTCAGATGGAACTGGGGTACTCGGGATTAAGGTAAGTGACGTCACAAGTTCCTTTTTACTCTAAAAATAACTTATGAATTTAGCATCAAGTTTGATAAATGTTAAGTTTAAAGGAGGGGAACCCCCGTTCAGTATCTCATGAATACTATGGGAATAATTTAGGTAATTGTTTAGGAAAAGGAAAATTTAAGCATTTCCTTGTCTGTCATTTGGTATCCATTTTCATTCACGAATGTGATTAAGACGGAGAGATGAATCGAAGAAAATTTTGAACTATTTGTGTTATTCACAATAATTCTGTCACGTTTAAAGTGTATTTTAACATTGTTACTTTAGGTTTATTTAAATTCTTAAGGTGTTGCCGCGCAGTTAAATATCGTTAACTACTGTTGTTTAGAACAGCGTGTTTTATGATCCATTTTTCTAAGTGCTATTGGTCAGAAGCTTCCTTTCTTCTCATAATTACGGAATTAATGAGAACCCTTCCCTCTCCATCGTCAAGTGATTACTAGATTAGGAATTTTATAGTGTGGTGTGATTGATGAGTTGATTGGATGTTATGCGGTACGATGAGTTTGCTGATTGATTAGCTCAATTACATTTGATATGGGATCATGATTGATTAGATCTGTATGGCGTGGCAGTGCGATTGGACGGTAAGAAGGTACTTGGTATGGAATAAAATTACCAAAAATATTTCTCGTGTCCAAGGAGTATGTGTAGAAAGATATACAGAATTACTGATAAACATTGGATGAATGACATACAAGTGGCCAAGCACTTATTATAATTATAATACCTAATAATGATCCGCTATTACGAAAGTCGCTAAGGTGGACCCATGAAAAAGCAAACTGGCCAGAATATCAGTTGAGTGATACTGAAGGAAACCCAAAAGAGGTCTAGACATAGGATGAATAATATTGACCTAATTGAGTGGAACTTTACATAATGCAGTCATAAATTCCATACCTAAATCCACAGGTATATTCTGATGATGAACAGTTCCTTGGTGGTCGCTTGAACCACAAGTGTAGGCTAACAAAAACATTACTAACTTTAGTAGATGCTGTAGACACTGTATGAAGGAAAATATCCCCATATACAACAAGTGTAGGTACACCCTTGCCAAGGTTCTTGGAAAGTATGTGGTATACGTAGTCAATGGTATTTTTAGGTAGGTTCAATAAACTAGCCTTCTGCAAAAGCTCTAGTTTTTGTGTTGTGTTAATTACCTTAATATTAAGAATGTAGAATGATATAGCATTTGAACTGATACCAGCTTCAATGTCCATTGTTTTCACGTTTAAAAAATCAATCAGTCAGTCTTATATCTTTCATTTTAAATGAAAAATTTATAGGCTATCAGTTGAGTACTAGCGGGGATATAATAGTTTATTTTATTTTAGGCTATTGCCCAATTGCAGGTGGTGCCATTTATTTCGTTCACTTTATACGATATCTCCCTTTCCCAAATTTGGAATGCTGTGTTTGTATACATGGAGTTCTTGACCTGAAAGTATAAGTATATTCAAAAACTTTTTTAGGGAGTGGTGTGGTTTCCTCGCTGTATATGGCTGGAGCAGTCATTCCATTCATACGAATACTGTGTCTTTGGAACTTCAAATACTGTAATTGTTGTAAGGGTTACTGCATCAACATTAGCAAGAGCCGCACAACGCATACTAAGTTTTATGCACATTTACTTTGGTCTCTTAGCCATCAGTTTCCGGATTATTATTTTCAAAGTATAACTTTAGAGTCGTAGAACGCACTGTGAAGACACCATCAGGATCTAAATTTAGCATTTTTATCCTGAGAGCGAGACTAACAACTAAGTGCTGCCTACCAGAATGAACAAAACTTTTCTCTCAGCGTGATACTGAGTCTTATAATCCATACTCTTCAAGTTTCGTGGAACATTTAGCAGTCTTTTTCTCAATTTTGTTTTAGTGTTGCTGAAGCCCTATAAAACTCTTGTAGTGAACCGCTACACCTCAGAAGTACGAATGTCACGTTTGCCCTCTTGGAACCTCTAATCTGAGTCATGGTAACTGTATCAGCATTCTCTGGCCATCGACAAAGCTTTAGTCTGTTAGACTGATTGTCCTACTAAAAACTTGTTTTTTTGAAAAATAAAGTCCGCAGTAGTATGTATGTATATTGCTATATACAGGAAGCTTTCACCCACTTGATCAGTTGGCCTCTTAAGCCTGTATATAGTAATGTACATACTACTGTGACTTTATTTTTCCATTTAAGGACACGACATTGTGATGATATCAAATACTTGTTTTTATTTTTAGGGTGACAGCCTGTAAATGTCTTCCATCTTTCTGACAATTTTTAGGTTGCCTTTCCCCGTTTTCCACATTTAAATAAAAGGACAGGTAAAGAATGATGTCTTCCTGAAAATGAACCATTCGCTGATTACACTATCAGAATCTATGCTACGTATTTGTTCGCCCCTTAAGCATTCGGGAACCTAATTTATAACTACATCCAGTTCTTCATTTTCCGGGGAAGTCGCCCTTCCAGAAGAATCGTCTTTATATCCCCACAAATCTTACCGTCGTTGGCGACCGATCTAGTACTTAAATGGGGAAATGACTTCTTCGGAATTCCTTCCCTGAACATCTCCCTCTGTCATAATTAATATTTAAGGGAATCTTATTCTCCCTCTCTTTTGTAAAGGTGGAAGGAGGAGGAGAGCTTAGAATTAGAATCCTTAATTGCTTGAGAATTCGGGATTTATCGAATTCTTTTCACCTCCGAACCCCTTTCTAATCAGGGTGGTCTCAAGTTTTGAATATTGGCCGAAGAAGGAGGAGGAGGAAGAGAGAAAGTTCGAATGAAGGTGGTGGTAATGGACCGGATGGAACTCTGCGAGAGGGAAGCAGGTGGATATGAGAGAGAGAGAGAGAGAGAGAGAGAGAGAGAGAGAGAGAAGTTTGTTTTTGTTATTCGACTTACTGGTGATGGTAGTAGTAGTGATGGTTGGTCAGGAGAATGTTGGGGACAAGAGGGAGCGGAGTGGCGGGTGTATTTCTGATTAATTTATTTGTTCAACTTTATGCGTTCTTGATACTCTCCTGATCAAACTCTCTAATTAGTTCTTCTGTTGGCCGTGTCACTTGCAAGACGTGGGTCGCTTCTTTTTTCCTATTTTTATTTTTCCCCTCTCCATCGCAGGGATCGAGAAATTCTGCGATGATATTCGTCGTTTTCGAAAGAATGTTGGTTATGAATTTGGAGTGATTTTAATAACTTATTAATTTGGGTCCGAGCGACGCGTTTAAAGGAAGAACATATATCTCCAGCCAGCGAAATTATCAGTAACTGGATCTCAAGGAAATGATAGTTCTCATAGCAGTTGTTTATAATGCGATTCCATAAGTAACTGATATTTTCTCAGGTACTTCATCGCCTGGAACTTTCGTTCCTTTTCTTTTTATTATAATTTGCTTATTTCCTTTGAAACGACGGAACTATTCGTGTGTGAATCACGAGCTAGTTGAATGGTACGAGATGCACTTAAAATCATGCCGTTTATTTACCAGTCATTTTCAAGCATTTTATGTGTCTGCATATCTACGCGCGCGCAACTTGACTGAGCGTTTCCTTACTCTTGAAGGCTCTATCGTATGGTAGGTGCAACATTGTTTCCGGGCAGACGTTCATAGCATAATTTATACTTAAGGGAGGTAGGTAATTCGTCTGTTGGTCAGTAAATAGTGCAGGACTTTACAACAGGAGAACAAACAAAATATTTTTACCATACTTAGCTTTAATTAATAACTAGCCTTAGGTGAAGGATAACATTGTCAATATATATATATATATATATATATATATATATATATATATATATATATATAATGTATATATATATATATGTATATGTATATGTATATGTATGTATATGTATATATATGTATATACAGTATATGTATATATA
>NC_089747.1:20052500-20065000 GCF_040412425.1 Macrobrachium rosenbergii
TGGTGCAATAACTGACAGCTAAATGAAAGAATTGAACATCAGCTCTCAAAGCTTGACTAACCCTACTATGGAGAAAATCTTGTTATCAAGCTTGGAAGTCAGTTTCACTTGTGCCTACGTACTGTTTTGCTTATAAGTAGCTCTCTTGCAAGTCAGTGTTGATGACATTATAACAAAATTTTTCACGGGATATACGTGATTACTATAACGTGTGAATATAAGAGTTCATACATGTTATGTTGTATTGACACGCATTCATACAAATCACGCGCTTGAGCAAATCTGACTAACCTTTTGTTGATAACTTCATAATTATGCTCAAATTGGTCATCAAAACGAAATGTTAACATGAAGATAATAAACCATCTAGTTAAACTCCCATCTCTCTTAAAGAAAACAGGGATGTTATATCAGTGATGGAAAACATTCAAAATTATTGGTTGCCAGCCCAGGCGTGAGGCTGAATCTGACATCAGCTTCGACGTCAACTCTGATAAAAAAAAAAAATCTGTACAGAAAATGCCTGTGAACTTTTGCCCAGTGTTTGAGCAACGTACTTAATAATCAAGATCATCTGGTACATTGGGATTAAAATTAATTGCACAGAGGAGCTTTCTCAATTTGCATCTGCGTCTGCTTGTTTCAAGAAATATATATAAAGACATAAATATAATTCAATATCGAATTCAGTATTCCTTGGGAATAACTTACACTCAAGCGGAATTAAAACTGCTCAGTGGTTCTTCTAGGGTCAGGCTTCGAACCTGGGACTTTGGTTTTGATACAGTCATAGACAGTCGATTTAACCATTCGGCTGTCAGGGAGGATGTTAATTAAAATTAACACTGCTGTGCATATTCCAGTCGATTTCAGGTTCTTTGCTTAGAATCGGTATTAACCCATTCACCATGATAGCCGATTGGTAAGTTTGTAACGCTTGGCTGATTATGAGTTTATGGATTCCATATTTTGCAATGGCTTGTAAAAGGCATAAACTGTGATTTGTCTGGAAGTATTTGCCTTAATTTATTTGAGCCTATGGAATTGTCTTATGTCATTTTACTTACACAGACTAAAGTCCTGAGGTGATATTATTTTTACGTTTCCAGATTTTGTGCAGTGCGTAATATTTGGTGATGTTTGTGCTTTTTTGAAGCTGCGGATTTTTTTCTTTGTCCAATTACTTTGGCGTTATTGATCGATGTACATAATTCTGATGCTTTATGAGCAGAAATTTTTTTTTTAATAATTACTAGAAGCTTATTTTCTTTTTATAATGCTCTCTGCAGCCTGATCAGTGTATTCAATATGATCTTTAGATCACACAAGACACTAGGAAAAGTGCATATCATCATTAAAAAGTGCTCTCTAATTATAAACTGACTTTCATGGATTGAGACAAAGAAATAAAGACTCCAAAGTCTTGGTGCAAGTACCCCAGACGTTTCCTCCCTGTTATGTAATGTGAAACAGTTGAAGTTATTGGCAATGTTTATACCTGATTTCAGAAATAATCCTTCACCTAAAAAGTTTATTCTAAGAAGCAATCATATAATACAAGAGAATCGCGGGAAGAGTAAATTTTTCCCTTTTAAATACTAAGGCGCGTGCGGGATCATATGAAATATGTACAAGTTCTTGCTTTCCTAGACTTGCAGTTTTGTGGTTGGGTGAATTTCACTGTGGTACAAGATAAGCGTAGTGTTTCAGTAATTCATCCCTGTGAGGAAGGAGAGAGAGAGAGCGTGAGTGAGAATGTTTAGCTACCATCTTATTCCTTTGGACCTGCTTGAGTCTTAAGCTCCAAGCCAAGTTGAACTAAACCCTAGGTTATCGCTAAGACGCATGACTGTGACCTCCGTCTCCTAATATTTCGTCTGTCATTCATTACCAGTAGACAGAACTTTTATTAGGTCTCCTGATGTTTACCATTTTTTTATATATGTATATATATATACAGTGTATATATATATATATATATATATATATATATATATATATATATAAATTATATATATATATATATATATATATATATATATATATATATATATATATATATATATATATATATATATATATATATATATATATATATATATATAGTATTTTTCTATGTCTCTTTTTTAACACAAAAATCACGATAACGGATGAACGGATTTTAATGAATCATAGTGAAATATGTATTGACTAACTCCCATCAAATGACAAATTTTTGGTAGATGTTCATGAAGTTTTGGCTTTCATTTGTATTTGTACAGAAGATCTTTAGATTGTCACCGTTCCGCACCGTTCCGCACTGATATCTGACGGCCAGGCAGACAGACAATGTAGTGGTTTTGCAGTAACTTTCCACAGTGTCGGCCCTCAGTTATATCCTACTCATATCTTGATAGTCTCGCCGGCACACAACATTCCTGTGAGGTAGGGATTGTGAGCGGGGCGGGGTTGGGGGGGAGGAGATATGGGAGTCTTCAGTAGCCATTGCCTTTCTCCTCCAGGTCTCACTCGTGGAGAGGGGCTTGGGCGATGTTCATATGCATTTATTCTTTGCTCAACCTCTCTTAGCTATCCGTAAGCTTCCTAAATCTTGAAAGACACAAGGACAGAGAGAGAGGAAAAAAAGCGATTGATAAAAAGATTCGCAGACATTAATGCATCATGTAAGCAGTGTGTTTACTTATACTTCTATAAGCAGTGTTTCAGTAATATAAACTAATCTAGGTTCAAATCCTTATTTCATTCGAATTTCGTTTCCGAAATGAGGTAACACTTACCCAATAACCCATCTGGAAGCTTTCCATTCAAATTAACGCCTTAAGCATAGAAAAGATCTATTATTTAACTGCTTCTTTCTTGGCGATATAAATTAGCGTAAAGACAAAAAGTTTCTTAGCTGTATTATAGCAACTTAACTTACGTGATGTGCAAAAAGAAATATGGTTCTGTTGATTACAAACACATGATTTTCGTTTGCAGACCAGAGTTGGTTTGTAACTGATAATGCGTAGTTAATCGCTAAGAGATCGCACTTTGGGTTTTCAGAAACTTGTTTTTTTTTATTCAGCTATGTTGAATTTTCAAGTAAAAAGGTTTGCTAAACAGTTAGTGAAAGATAGAACTGGGTTAAAGTGTTACTAAAAGCAAATCAGTTTTGCTAATACCTTTGCGGAATAATCAGTGATTTTAATAGGCGCAATGGCCACTAAAATATTTTCTAATTATTTATAGCTTGATCCTGATGTTGATTTTTAAGTAGACAATAGAGTTACCATAGAATAAAGTTATATCTCACACAGGCTCTTGAAAAAATGCAAGAACAGGATTACCGTTAAATTTCAGGAGTTAAAACTTCAGACTGTCCCAGACCATTGCTGCATCAGATGTTCCAAATGTCTATTATTACATTTACAGGGTTAATGTATCTGTGAAACTCATATACATATACATACACATATACATAGTGATCCTCCTCCATTTACCCTGCTTTCCTCCCCGTCGAATTATATCCGCATTCGCTAGAGAAATAGATGAAATTATTTATAGATTTATGGGCTCCAAAAATTACCGCAGTTGTTATTAATAGAGACATGTTTAGGAACCACGTGTTCTTCTTCTCCTTCTTTTTCTTCTTCTTCTTCTTCTTTTCGTTCATAATGTGCGCAAGTTCTTATGGAGAAACCCGTAAGACCAGTGATTTGAGCAATAAGTTTCCAGTGGCTAGAATACCAATGTGAGAAAAAGAAAAAGAAGCAAGGAAATACTATTCAAGAAGATAAATAGATAGAATTATAATAATCTGCAACGGGCATTCTCAGTCTCTTCTTTACTTACAGGTGAGCATAGTTACTCGTTCATTCATTTCGCAAAAATTTTTTTTTATGCATTTCCGTTAATTATTTTTCGGCAAGAACCCCTAGGTATCCAGCGCTGGCGATTGCCTAGATAAATTTGCTTAATATCTTCTGACATCGAATGTTTGATGAAGTTATTAATCCTAGTGTCCACGCAGAGGGGCCAGTATACGCAGGCTTCCTAATTCAGATCAATTTAGGGTAAAGGGATTGGTACAAGGAGGTATGGAAGAAGTCCATTCCCAGTCCCCTTCCTCCCCCCTACCCCTCCCCCTCCCGAAAAACCCTTCCAACAACTGATGCCTTAGCCCTAGAGTTTGTAGTTGTTGAAGTGGGAAAGGAAGGAAGGAAGGAAGGAGGATGGAGAAGAGAGGGATGAGAGAGAGAGAGAGAGAGAGAGAGAGAGGGCTTCATTGAGGGAGGGGCTGGGGTGGTGTTCGGAGGAGAAATTTGCCTATAATTACGCGCCGGTGTACTGGCTGAGATAAACCCTTCATGAATATGCAACACTTCCGCAAAATCAATCAACTCAGTGATCACGATGGTTTTCTGGTCCATCCGACGCCCCGACGTCTTCAAGGAGATGGAATTCGGGATTAGGAATGTTGATGTGGCGGTGGGGGGGGGGGGGGTTGGTTGGTTAGGGAGACTGGTAGGCAGACAGGCTGAGACATTTGGTGAGGGGAGGACGGGCCAGAAAAGAGGGGGCTGGAAGGAACGAGAGAGAGAGAGAGAGAGAGAGAGAGAGAGAGAGAGAGAGAGAGAGAGAGAGAGAGTTAATGAAGATTTTCGCAGGATGGGGGAAGATTTGACGTAAAGTATGCCAACTTCTCAAGAGATCCATTTGTGTTCCTTGGCAGGGAACCTCATACAGAAATGAGAGGTAAGCGTAAATGATAGCTTATATTGATACATTCCTGAGGTATACAGTGCCTTGGCCTCTGCTCCGTATCACTGGGTATTTTGTACATTAGCTGCCCGTATCATTCTGCTTAAGACGCGGCCTTGTATTTGAATATTCTGCTTAGGTAACACTTCCCAATAATATTAAGAATATTTTAGTTATGGCAAAAGCGCTCAAGAGTATCTGGACTGTAGGGTGTTTCACTACTGATTACTCTCGACAGAAGTCTCTCTTTTGAAGGGCTTATTTGCAATCACCTCAGGATTTTATGCGTTTGATGTCATGTAAAGAAAATACTTTAACTGACTTAAAGGTTAGTTTGATGATCACACTAACCGTTATTCTTTTCAGGGTTTCATCTGATGTACAGCTTTCTTAGGCAGAGTTAGTTGTGGACCATTTGCATGCAGTGCTTGCAAAGTCTTTCGTTGGGATTTTGTTATTTTGATGGTACACTTAACCCTAATCTTCGGAGTCGCTTAGTTTCATAGTAATTTTTACAGACAGTAAGCTAAGTTTTCTTTGTTTAATTCCCAGCTTGTAAATTTTACCAACAGAATCTTATCTGTAAAGCGCCATTCTTGAATTATGTGGTTTTATGCAGGACTGTTCACAGAATTACTCAGTTCCTAGGATTGACCCTTTGAATACTCTCAAGAGACTATTATATTTCTGATGCTCCCGTAGAGTTATGAATGCTCATGTTTTAAGGTAATGAAGAATTATCTGTATATGATCCCTCATTTATTTCCTTTAGTCAATCAAAGCACGAATCGCTTCAGCTTTCCAGCCGCAACAACCCAAAAATCGCGGCATATCCAACGGCATCTCTCTTTCGCTAGCAATGATTACTTACGGGACATTTATAACGATTAAAAACCACTCGTGATTGATTGATTGTAAATCCTCTCATAGGCGTCAAATGTCTGAATCGGGCAAAGGCTTATCCGTATTCATTTGCATTGGTAATACTTGCATATTTCATTGGCTCCCTGGGCGGGAAAGTTTGGGGATATAGCCACGAACATTTTGCGTCTCGGTTCGTCTGTTTGTTTATCTGCCTTTGTTTGTTTGTTCGCATAACTTTTTAGATTGGTTTGTTGAGTATCTTGAAGTTTAGGAGTGGAAACATTTGCAAACATTTTGACGTTAGGTGATGTGATAGTGAATACTGAATAACAGAGGCCGTTCTACGGCCATTGTTATTGAAAACACTTTGTCTCCTTAAGATAATCAAAAAGTACCTTTAAGTGTATATCTCTTCAAGGAAGTAAGTTTTTCGGCCATGTAAACATTGTGGTTTTTGAAATATGAATAACGAAGACTATACTGATATAGAAATGTTCTCACTTCTGTTATAATAGCCGCTACTATAAGAAGAAGATTAAATCTCAAAGTTTGCTACTTCATATAGTGTTCATAATACTCCTTAACATTTTTTCTGGGCATGTAAAATATAGATGAAAGCTGGATGTAACATATAAAGCGCCTCTTGAGTTGACGTTTTATGTTATCCTCTGACTTTATAACTGTTTCACCAACTGACTCATTTTTCTCGGAAGTCATTTCCTGATTTTCATGTCGCTCTAATAAGACCGATATATTCGTGTTGTTTAGCCTCTTAACATCTCTTTGTATGGATGTAGTTGAACTGAACTGGCTGACTGGTTAATTGCGAGCCGAATTGATGTTCTAGGTGATGGTCAGATCAGGTGAAACATGCTCCAAGAAGGGTGTAGGAGTTATGTTAAGCGAGTCAAGACTTGGACTGTGTGAAGGAATTGTTGAGAAAAAAAAAGTTAGTATACCTTAGTTTAACCAGACCACTGAGCTGATTAACAGCTCTCCTAGTCCGAAGGATTAGACTTATTTGACGTGGCTAAGAACCAACTGGTTACCTAGCAACTGGACCTACAGCTTATTGTGGAATCCGAACCACATTATACTGAGAAATAAATTTCTATCACCAGAGATAAATTCCTCTAAGTCTTCATTGGCCGGTCGGAGACTCGAACTTGGGCCTAGCCGAATGCTAGCCGAGAACTCTACCGACTCGTCCAACGAGGAACTGGGAATTGTTGAGAAAAGTGTCCTCCGAGGTGGTAGAACAGAATTGCTGATTGTGTTGAAAATTTAAAATCTTACTCTGCGATATGTTATCATTAAGTAATTGTGTGGAATGATGAAAAATTAAACAAAGAAAGGACATGTTGGAACAAAAAAGGGTGATGTAATTGAAATGGTCTAAAGGTTATCTACCAGTGTAATGAGAATGGGAGGTGATGGTGCTTATAAGACTAAATACATCTTAATTGTTTTACCGGGTTTGTATTAACGTTCGAAAGAAAAGACTTAAATGCTCAAGAACTGTTTTGTGAAACTTACAAATGAGTTTTTCTGCTTATGTATCGAGGGCCAACATGTAAGGTCACTGAGATTGTGACCTGCCTTATGAAGTGCCTTGGAAATTAAAGATTTTACTGTCATCAAGTACACAATATTGAAATAACGATGACATAAAAAAAATCTTAAGTGATCCATTTTAAGTCTAATTTGGTTTCCATTAAATGGTTTTTTTTCTTTAAATAAATGACTTTGGAGAGTGGTGAAGGTTTGGGAAGGTTTTTCTTTCATAGATTATTTAAGGAGAATCAAGTGTTTTCCTTTCCGGAATAAAATGATTAAAACGGTATGTTAAAAAGCCCACTCTTTTGTTCCGTTAGAATAGACCATCCAGGTCTCTCTCTCTCTCTCTCTCTCTCTCTCTCTCTCTCTCTCTCATTAAGAGATGATAATTCATGACAGATACCTCGATAGTTATTACTGAATGAAGTGTATTTTATAATCTCTCTCTCTCTCTCTCTCTCTCTCTCTCTCTCTCTCTCTCTCTCTCTCTCTCTCTCTCTCTCTCTCTCTCTCTCTCTCTTACGCATTAAGAGATGATAATTCATGACAGATACCTTGAGTGGTATTACTGAATGAAATGTATTTTATAAGCGCTCTCTCTCTCTCTCTCTCTCTCTCTCTCTCTCTCTCTCTCTCTCTCTCTCTCTCTCTCTCTGTGAGTATATTAAGCCGAATTAATTGTTACCAAAGTATGATTGAAATGCCGTGTTTGATATGCCTACGCTAGAAGCGACACATCTGTCATCCTCAGGGCCAAATTTACAAAACGCCTTTAAAATGTTCTTTATTATGTGCATTCGTTATAAGGTTCATTCACATGCGATTGTAATTGCGCATTCTTCTACTTTTTATGTGGGAGGAAGACTTGTTCGTTGATAGTGGACAGTCTTTTTGACAAAAGTTTTTATCGATGCAAAATATGTAATTCTCTCTCTCTCTCTCTCTCTCTCTCTCTCTCTCTCTCTCTCTCTCTCTCTCTCTCTTTGTAAATGTTAGTCGTTTCGTGAGTTGATAGGTTTTTTTTTTTTTTTCACTCGTAGTGAATTTAAACAGCTACAAAGTTTGTATATCTTCAAGAAATATAAGAAAAATTTTGCAGTATGTAATGATTTACGGGAAATTATTCTTAGGCGGTATCATATGATTTTTAAATATAGATATTTTAAGGGCCTGGAATTCGATATTCTTTATAGTTAGTGTATGAACTAATCAAACTGGTTGAATGCCCGATTTATGACCTCACGCAGTGAGCAAGTGCGAGCTACGAACGAAACCCAGTGACCCAAGATCCAGCGGCGATATGAGAGCCGGAAACTCTATAGGAAAGCGAAGTGAAAATAAGAAATATCTAAAGCAAAGGCCAAGGAAAGCGAACGGACGTGAAATGACTCAAGGGTGTGAGCATGAAACAGGTTTGTGACGGACGGAACAGGAAGTCTATGACTCCAACCTACCGAGAAGCATTCATGGGATTCGGACGTAGTCATTGAGGAAGGTGCATGTTGTGCCCTTTTCTTTGGACCTTGGTTGTGAACTTTATCGTTATTTCTCTGTAGATGAGTTTTTTTTTTTTTTATTTCCGGGATACTCACATAAACTACTGTTAGGAATTGGCGACTTAGGTTACAGTTGATGATAATGTTACCCGAAAAAACAGTTACCAGATTTTATGGAAATGCTAAAGTCAGCATTTATCACTGTTGTACACCTCCATATAGTAATGTTACCCTAAAAACAGTAACTACATTTTAGTGAAATGCTAAAATCGGCATTTATTATTGTTGTATACCTCCATATAGAATTGATAAGGGGAGATTAAGGAAATAACTATAAATAAAGGCACTGGTTTAAAGAATATATTAGCATATACTGAACACACAAAATTAGTCAAACTCCAGTTGAAAATGAATGAACGAATGAAGGTTTACAGTGCATGTTTTTCACATAAATTTGTTCCTTGATAGTGAGCTTAGATAATATCAACCGAATTCTTGAAACAATTCTTGCTTGAATTCAGTTATTTGTAAAGTTTAAAATAGACAAACTACGTCATTATTCCAGTAAAGAAGTATTTTGGTTTATCGATAATTTATGATTATTAGTAATTCATTGATTTGTATAAACTCGTAATTACTGAATATGTAAATACTGTGACGCTTAATTATTTGAAACTTTGTTCATTTAGTCCATTATTTGAAAGACTATACTTTACTCACAAATAAAAGTAGTGGTAGTTATGTTAAAATACTGTTTGCCTGCGAAAGACTCTTATTATTATTAGCTATGATATTTTCCATGTACTGTACGCGGTTGTGTGAACTTCATTCACCTAAATTCTGAATCTTTTCAGAGCCCCCGGGGAAGCTATTAGTGGCTCTCAGATTGTTTTCTGAAAAAAGTCTGAGGCTTCATAATGTTCTATAAACGGCCGGCGTGCTTTTTCTCATATCACAAAGAACCTGTTTGATAAGACCAATGATATCAATAATGAAAATCCGGCGACGTGGCGTATGATACAAACCTCCTAAAAAAATCGCATTAACATTAATCCAGATCGTATTTGTGCTGGCTATTGTCCGCCAAAAATAATTTACTCTGGGCTTCACAAAAGTCCGAAAGAAAAGAAAAACCTAAAAAAAAGTAGCCCGTGGGGGGAAAAAGATAAAATTTTTTTATCATTTTTTTATCCCGGGTTCTCGTTTTCATCGAAGCGCCTCCTCTTCGCATGGGTGACTCAACTGTATGTGAGGATAATGCCGTTCCCAATACCAATATTTCTTTTTAATTACCGATTCCCCCGTTCTGGTGATTTGCAGTTCCACTCTCCCATCAATAAAAAAGAAAAAAGAATCATAGGCATTAATTGAACGAGCGAACTGGTCGGGAATTGATAAAAGGAGAAAAGATAACAGCCCAAATGAGGGAGAGGAAGGGAGACTTCTTAGGGGGGAAAGAGAGAAAGAAGTCGTGTTGAAGAACCCATTGCTTTTTCTTTTGAGTCGCCTCTGTTAACACTCCAGGATTATTCAAGAAATATAATTATGTGGGAAATATTTATTAGTTCGTTTTGCCGGATAATATTATTATTGTTGTTAAAATCCTTATAGTTAATGTTGTAATTATTTTTTATTTCAGTTGTTGTTGTTAATGTTTATGATACTGGAGTCTAATTTTCTTGCACATAGTTATAAGAAGATGAAGTAGATATTATTATCATTGCTATTGTCATGATTTTATATGGTTTTTGCTCTGAGAGTGATAATGCTCTGAATATAATGAACAAGATATTAATAGGGGCGGTAGTTCTAAGCAATAATGACTTCAGACTTTGGCTTGGTTTCCGGCTAGTGGCTTCGTATCGAAAGTGCTTATGACAGTGTAATTTGTACTTGACCTTGAACCAGTTTAATAGACTATAATTCCCTCAACTCGTGAACACAGCTGAAATTATCCTTAAAGTTACAGTTGCTATTGGGTTGACTGATTTTAATGCACTTTTACCATTATAATTACCATAATATTTGTTCAGGTTGATACCTAAATTGCTTACCGCTAGTGAATGTCATTCACCGTTGGCACATAAACTTTGTGATCATGTTTATATTTTGTAACATTTAATAATAATAATAATAATAATAATAATAATAATAATAATAATAATAATAATAATAATAATAATAATAATAATAATAATAATACTATAAAAGTTTAAGCTTCAAGTTGTTAGTATTAATTGAATGAATGACTGATTATTAGTAGTAACATGACGTCATAGGTGTAAAACCTAATTTTGTTGCACTGGTGATAAGAATACAATGAGCTAATAATTATTCGGTGAAGATGATCACTGAAATACTTCATACATTCCTTAATTTACGCATTCTCATATGTTAAATCTCACAATATGTTAAATCTCATAAAAACTGCTGAATCATTCAGTTCGAATCTCATAAAATAAATTTGTGGAATATGTTTAAATTAAACAAGAAATTTAACGACACTTGAAATGAACGTCTTTCATGAGCTAAGATTAGTTTCATTAAATTTTGAGGATAATAAAAAGTTTAAAATAATTTAAATGTCAACATCCGAATAACTTTCTCAGGGAAACAATTAATACTTTTGGTTCTATTGATATGAATAAGTAAGATAATGGCCAGGTATGTAGAAATATTAAACCTTCAGAATTTTTTCGCTGGAATATTTGGGGAATTTTCGTTATGAACCAAGGAACAATGTAATCGACAGAAATCTAATTCTTTAACTGATATTTTTCATTGCTTTCATGCACCAAAGAGAGATCAATTTCAGTCTTGGTGTCATTCACTAAATAAAAACATACATGTCACTAAATGATTATATACTTGTTTTGATGAAGTTTCAGCGAAGGTTCCTAACGAGTCAAGGACCGATTTATTATCTTTGAAAATTAATCTTAAACCGTGGGAAATATCAAAGTTAACACTTTAGTGTTTTCACAAATGCATTACATGAAGGTTTCAAAGCATTTTGAATTCACATTTTCACAAAGATTTCATTTAATGTATAGAGTAGATTCTTAGGCAATGGTTTAATAAAAAAAACTTGAACGATGGAAAGAACGTTGATTTTTTTCCTGTAATATTCCTTAAAAGTCTGACCTGAAGTCATTCGATATTAACACCCAGCTCAGATTGCAATTGGATAAAGCTCGAAATTTTAAGACATAATGGAACCTCGTATTAGGTGGTGATGGAAGCTGCTTTAAAAAATAGCCCTAGTCTGACAAATCTGAAGTCGGTTAAGGGTTATAACACTGATCACGATATTCACGAAAACTCAGTTTTATGTAAGATCTAGAGCAGCTGAACCTTGTACTTCAAAATAACAGAATCGTAGAGTAAAGCATATTTAAAAAGTATTACAAAAGTTAAGCGACTTCAAATTTGTTAGACCAGAACTATTTTTTAAAGCAGTTTCCATCACCATCTAGTACGAGGTTCCATTGTCTTAAAATTTCGAGCTTTATGTAATTGCAATCTGAGATGGGCGTTTACATTTCAAAAAGAATATTTATGATGATCAGTTGATGGGCTATGGAATGGTTTTGTTAGCATTTAATTAATTTAGACACATCACTAGTATTTCTGGTTAATCGGCCGTCAAAGGTCAATATTCTCGTATAAATATTTTTTGTTTCTATATAAAATCTGTTTCGTAAATATGGTGATGTTAGTAAGAGATTATTATTGATTTCCACTTGGAATATTCTGCTGACTTTCCTTACCGCCTTGTATTTCGATAAATTATTAATATAAGCTGGAATGGTGATTAATATCTTTGGCTCTTGTTCGTGG
>NC_089747.1:20070000-20087500 GCF_040412425.1 Macrobrachium rosenbergii
AAACACCACATTTTATTCGCGTTTCGTTATGCCTTCACAACAACATTCTCAGATATTCCAGAAATAATTGTGCCGATTTTTCCACTATGAGAACTATAATTTCTTGTAGGCACGAGGATGCAGCTATGAAGGAGCGAGGAAGCTCCTCGTGTAATTAATAACATTTCTATCATTATCAAAGCTAGAGTTTGAGATCAGGAAACGTGTTATAATATTCATCTCTTGACGAATCGTTTGTTACTCTTCACATTTCAAAAGTGGTTCGCTGACGCTTCTCGTTCCCGAATGTAGAAAGATGATCTTTATTGAATGCAGTCATGCCATGAACCTTCAAGTGGAACTTTCAGAATGTAAGTTTATAAAGCTGTTTGATCCCACTGATGAAAAATATTTTTCTGTTTACCTTTATCTTGACGATTGCCTCTTCTGTGTATCAGTCAATATATTTAGTGTTCGCACAGAATACAAAATATATGCATGTATATATTTTATGTTCCATTTCTGAAGGCTTCTAATATCTTCCATTGTCCGTATCGGTATCATGGTTTTTATTTATTCAATTTTTTTTTTTAATTCCAGAGGAGATTGGCTGTCACAGAATATTGAGATACTGAATTGTGAAGAACTGAACTGCGGAAATTTGCATCAAACATCCTTATAGTTTTAAAATATAATTCAGAATGTTTGACAGATATCTGCATCGTCCTTTTGTGGCACTTTCAATTGATTGCAAAATATGTATCTTTCAGTCGTTGGTTGTCTGTCTTTTGGATTTTATTTTCAACCAGGTCCGGGAAATTAGGTTTCTCGTGAGGTGACCTTTGGATCTTTATGGTGCATTTAATGGCAAAGGAATATGGGGTAATGTTTACCCGATTTTATTGGGAGTCACGTATGTTATTTTGCACATAGCGTCAATATACAGTATCCGACGATTGCATTCCCAATCTTCAGTAGTTAGTAGTCTCTCTCTCTCTCTCTCTCTCTCTCTCTCTCTCTCTCTCTCTCTCTCTCTCTCTCTCTCTAATACATTTTTGTCTTCAATATTAGAGTTCATGTCTTCTGATAATTTCTGTGATTTTGATGGTAAGTTTATGTAAGCGTTTAACTTTTTCTTGTTTGGGTGTCTTTGTTTTGAACAAAGATTATCTTCACGCATTGCGACATTTACACAATGTAAATCTAAAGCGTAAATGTTAACATTCTCGCGCGCGTATTTTTTCTCTTTTACAAACATTTTTCAAACTGACTTTTGTTCTTGATGGTAAAGGTAGATAGTTTTGCCCACCTTGCTGTAAACGGATGAATATATATTTTAGACAGAGAAGTAAATAATTAAATATTTTTCTCGTTGCAGTTTATTAATAATGGTTTGTAGGTCTGAGAGAGAGAGAGAGAGAGAGAGAGACAGAGAGAGACAGAGAGAGAAAGAAGAGAGAGAGAGAGAGAGAGAGAGAGAGAGAGGAGAGAAGAGGGGGAGCGTTTACTACTATAGCAGTCTTGTAACACTTGCAAATAACTTTTGGGCTTTTGATTTTAAGAGCAAATGTTACCCTTCTCGAGTGTGAAATTGTTCTTTTTCAAACAGGATTTCCAAAATGAATTTTATTTTTGATGGTAGATTTATAAAGAATTGTGTTCTCCTTTTTCATGGATAGATTTATATTTTGAACAGAGAAGTAAAGAAAAAAAATTCCTGGTGAAAGTTCGCGCGGTGTTCTTTTGTCAGCGTTGAGGATTTTCTCTTTGGGTCAAAGTCAGGTGGAATTGGTCACTTCCGCAAAAATCAGTGACGAAGTTCAATATGTATTTTGACCTTTGAGGAATCTTTACGTGCTCAAGTTAGTGTTCAACATCTGTTGTTGACTTCGCACCTTTATATCTTTATTTTCTGTCTTGCTGAAGGGTTTCACTACCTACGTTCAAAATTACTGCGACTACCTTCCTTGAAATACGTGACTTAAGCCTGTGTATCCTTGATCCATGTTTAATAAGAGGCAAGTCTCTTGACCAATATCCCCCTTTGTATTTTATTTCTATATTTTGTAACCAGCCTCCAGATATTGTTTTTCTGGAGCAGTGAAACATTTTCCATAATTATTTCACATTGTCAAACCTTATTTCATGAAATCCCCATTTCTCTCATGAAATCCCCATTTCTCTCTCTCTCTCTCTCTCTCTCTCTCTCTCTCTCTCTCTCTCATGTTCACAGTTAGGTAAACAGATATATAGGCACATTCTCTTTTTCCAATGACGTTTTAGTTCGCCAGAACTGAAAGCTCAAGTGAGCTTTTCTTATTCAAGTATTGCATGTGTGTATGTATATTTATGTATGTCTGTATGTCGGGCGTTATTTTATTTTTCGTTTGGACGACTTAAACAAAACTGCTGGATCAATTTCAACCAAACTTGGAACAAAGCATATTTACGTAAAAGTTTCATGTTTGTTTAAATGGGGGCCACGCCCCTTCAAAGGGAAGACCAATATTAAAAACTGAAGATAGCCTGAGGTCTTTTGAAAACCTTTTTCTCCATAGCTATTGTGCCAGAAGTGATTAAACTCAGCTGAAATCTTCCATAAGTCCTATTGATTCAAGTTTAATGAAACAGCCCTTGGTTTCAGAAAGATGTCACAATAGCGGTTCAGAATTCTGAATAGGAATATTTACGAAAAATCTTTTGAAACCTTCTCTAGAGCAACAGGGTTGCAGCTTTCTCAAAATGATATGCAATCGTCCGCATTTAGTGTCGGTTCAAGTTTGTCCAAATTTTGGCTCAGGGGAAATTGTAAGGCAAGAATATGAGTTCAGAATTTTTCATAGAAATGCACAAGGAAAATATTCATCACATACTTGGAAGTGTAGCTAGGTGGCTCAGGTGAGTAGTGTTGATTTGAGGGCTCTTTTTACATGGAAGGGCAGAAAGGTAAACAACCATACACATATAATGTTAAGGAACCGGTACTGATATTGGTATCATTCACACGGCTCCACACTAGAAGCCCTCCCTAGGGTACGTTGACTGTGGTCACTAAGAAGCAACAATTAACTTGATTAATTTTCATTCTGCGTTTGTTAGAGGTAACAGAAATTTAGTTTGCTTGGATTCCATTAGTACTACAGTCTTTTATATATTTAGAGTCTTTTATATAGTTGAAAAAAATTGTGTACTTCATAAATTTTTCATTGATATATATATATATATATATATATATATATATATATATTATATATATATATACATATATATATATGTATATATATATATATATATATATATATATATATATATATATATATATATATATATATATATACATACATATATATATTCGCCATGACTTTTGGCAAGCATATTTCATATCGACGAAGATTTGCGGTTATGATACCGCAAAGCATCGCTTCCTTCTCAGATTTACAAATATCACCTGATCTCATTATGTGTATGTATATACATAAATTCAAGTTATGTAGCTTCTTGTGATGATTTCACTGTTTATTACTAGGATTATTTTCGTTAGTATATATATTATGACCCTTCTTATGATGATGCTGATGATTACCTTAGGTGCGAAGAATATATGAGAATGTCTGTTAACTATTAATTAATTTCCTCCTCTGGAAACGCGAGAGAACTTGAATCTCTGCTCGCCCAGACTTCGTAAATTTTCGTTCGGTCCGTGAAAAAACAAAATCCTTTCGCATCATGTAGCAAAACTCTGAAATAAGTCATTCTAGAAACGGGTTGCGATAAAGTTTGTAAAATGCGTTTCACAGTGAATTTGGGGAGTGCTTTTTCATTATACATTTTAACAGAGGTTATATTGAAATGAATATTTTTAATAACATTCAATGTACAGAATGGCATTTTAAATTAATGTAACAGCAACACACGAAAATATATATAAACTGTGTATAGAATTTTTGCGTGTGTGTTTTAAACTTATGGTTGTTACTTTAAAATGTACATAATTGTTTTCGCTCTGTTCTTTCCGCTCACTACAAGTGTAATTGTGTCCGTCACATTTTAGCACACGAGTCAAGCGTTATTGTTTCAGACATTTTTTTTTATTTTTGCCCGCTGGGGCAGGGGGACACAAAACATACACGGCGTAACACGTAACTGACAACTAAACACGTAACGGTGAGCGCTTATGTGAATTGCCCCCGCCTTTTTTGCCTTGTTTCCATCGGCAGTCCTTGGCCCCGGCATTCAAAATGCCGGCCCTCGAATCTTTATTAATTCCATCCTATTGGAAATACAGATAGGGAGCAGAAATTGTACATATATATATATATATATATATATATATATATATATATATATATATATATGTATATGTATATGTATATGTATATGTATATGTATATGTATATGTATATGTATATGTATATGTATATGTATATGTATATGTATATGTATATATATATATATATATATAAATATATATATATATATATATATATATATATATATATATATAAATATATATATATATATATATATATATATATATATATATATATATATATATATATATATATATATATATATATATATATATATATATATATATATATATATATAGAGAGAGAGAGAGAGAGAGAGAGAGAGAGAGAGAGAGAGAGAGAGAGAGAGAAAGAGAGAGATGGCATTAAATGCATTTAGTCTTTTTACCTTTTTTAATAATTTCATGAGCAGTTATTAAACAGCAGTTTTATATATTGTTGCACCTCTTTAATTTGTATTTTTGAAAAGGAAAATTGAAAGGTGTTGTACTGGAAATGGCGAACATGGTCTGGCTTTAGTACTGAAAATCTTTATGGCTTGATATGACTCGCTTGCTTATTTACAGAAAGCGGCTTTCAAATAAACTGACAATAATGTTGTAGGACGAAACATTCACCTCATGATGAGATAACTTTAAACTGAATTACTGGGACCTTACCAAAAAAAAAATTATGTACTTGGTGAATTTTTAGTTGGCTCGTTAAAGTTTTTGATGCAATGGAAGCCAGGTAGACATATTCTGACTATCATCAACTATTGTTAATGTCAATTAACTTAAGAGTATTTAAACACTGAAATGAAGTGGTGTACAGTAGATGTGAGAAGCAAAAGTATTGGCGTAGATGTGAGAAGCAAAAAATATAAGCAACGATATCAGTTTGACGAACAGAATGCACATGCTCAGATACAATCAATTACATAAACATCTTTAGTTTCGTATAACTCGTGAAGACAACGCTCATCTACCGCATGACTAGGTTAAGAAAGAACTTTGGGGCCAGTAGTAGCCTAATGTGATCAGCAGCTGAACCAGTTTTTATGATAATCTAAATAACGAAAGAAATCTTTTGGTTGTGATAAAAGCACAAGAAATCACCGCTGGTCTCTAATAACTTCAAGTATAGAGTATTATTAATGATTATAATTACCAGGACATTTATCAACACCACAACAGTTATCAGTTAAGTTAACAGAAAATTGTATAGAAACATAAATGGAGCTATTGTGACCTTTTATGAATTTAGTAGGACTAAATAAGAAGTGGAGTAACTCCACTCCAAGTTAAATATTTATCCCTAGAATTAACTGATGTGCCGTTGTAAGGAAAAACTGGGCTTGAGACACAAAATTGTAAATATGTCCCTTAAAGTCCAAAGGGATTATACAACTCAGGTTTATGGTTATGGCTCAGAAACGAGATTTTTCTGTATTAAGTAACGTCCGCAAGCTAGCATGTGTAGATTTTGGTTAAGATAAGGAAAATACAGTTAAATATGTGGTTGTTACTGCCTCATCGAAGTTAGCATCTTCCTTGTTTATATAACTACTGCATTTACGGGTCTTTAAAATAACTATTGAACGAACAGGTTCGTCCTAAAGCTTTGTAAAAATTTTAAGAAATTTTGATGAGCGAAATCCGTACTGGACAGGAAGTGGGCCATACATCTCTTATGGATATCCAAAACCTTCGTCTCTGAAAGCTGAAACTTGTGGGAGATTCTGTCTGGTAGTAACCAGAAAATGTTGGAATTATCAAGTAATATTCCACATGGGTGGTATTACCATTTGCAGACTTGGAGTTGGGGAAACAGCCCTTTTATTGACAGCCTGGTTCCTTTGCTTGTGGGGAATTGTACTGAAGGAGCTGGATTGGGGGATCCAAGGTTTGAATGATACTGTCATGGTCTCATCCTCAGTGAAGGGGGCAACTTTAAAAGGCACTAGTCTCATATATCTACCTTCACCCAATCCTTCCTTCTGGGACCTCACCCAGAGTTTTTCTTAGATGAAAGGATGTTAGGTTAGCTTAGTCTTCTTGTAGCACTTTCACTCCAGGGTCTTGTTGTTATCTCACTCTAGCTTCAGGTTATTTTCATTTTAAAGAAACATGCTCGAATGTGTCCAAGAAATCTCCTTCGCTGTTATTTATCTTCATGTTCGCGTGATTATAGATATTTTCATTTATTTTGATATCCAACCAATAATTGATGAAAAAAAGAGGCTACGTGGCATACTTCTGTAGTATTTTGTCTGTTTGAATTTTTTAATTAAAATTTTTTTACTGTACGGTTAGGTTCACTCGGGTCATTTCCCTTTGTTGATTATTTGCCATTTTGCAAACACACACTTTATCTTGCATCCGACTCGGTACCAATATTGAGCAAAATACTAGATGGTCGAGCTATAGTATACTCCATGGAATATAATTTACATATGTGTATGTAATATAGTTTGGATGTATGTATCTATAGTAGCAGCCCTCCCCTTTAAAATAATCAAGTAAGAAACATTTAAAAAAAAAGAATCGGCAGTATCATGGAAAAGGAGGTTTCTTAGGTCCCGCAGTGAAAAAAACTAGTTATTTCAAAGCGGTGAAAATTCAGACAAAACACAGTAGGCAGAGTTCGACTTTTGAAGGTAGTTGAGCGGATCAATTTAACATTTCAAGAATAAGGATCGTTGTAGTTCCAAAAGACTTCGTAATCCTCACTTGAGCTATTGTACTGCAATTATAATGACCGTAATTATAATGATCATTTCACAAAGTAAAACATGTATGTATACGACGCGACTGCTTGGTAAAAAGCAAAAAATACGAAAAAAATACGACAATTTTCTGTTGTAACGTAACTTTGAGTAATTTTTAGCAATAAATTTAATTTCGATATGCTATTAATGTGATCTGGCCTTTGTAGTGCATTTGCCATGTATTCTATGATGCCCGCATGCTAGAAACTTGAGATTCTCATATAAACAATAACGTACGCGTTTGTTATGATATAGGAGCATTGAGAAGACGGATGACCATTGAAAAGGGTGTTCAACAGACGTCTTTTTTAAAAAAAATATTAGATTCGTAAGATTAGATAAACGGGAATATTAGTCATTAATTATGAAGTCTGTACTTATTTTGAGAAAAATGTTTTATTGACCCATTTTCTCTGTCTTTTAGAGGGGGAATATATAAGTTAGATTTGATGTTTTTTAAAATATGCTTCATGAAGCTGGCTGAATCATGGTGAATGTGACTTAAGATATTTATATAAGGACTTCTTGCAACCTGGATCAAATTGGAATATTAACGATATTCAGAGACTGAAATAATCTACAGTGGATGTAGTATTATGCTACAGAATTCACTTTAAGGGATCCACACATAGAGCGAAAAAGTTTCCAGTAATTTAGTCAGCTGCTCCTATAGCTGCAATGAGACAGACTGAAAATAAATAGCATTGCCCAGTGAGCGAGAATGTCTACTAGTTAGCGCGAGAGAGATGGCGACAGAAACTTAGCATAGTAGGAGAGAAAAGAACAGGAAAGTCCCATTTACTCATTGCTGACCACCTAAAGTTTTTCCTTTTTGACGTCTTCTCTCCGATAAATCAGGCATATGGTTTCTTACGTAATAAGTGTTGACCAACTTGTCTTTATGTATGCGGAGAGAGCAGTGATTTTTTTACATCCTTGCCCACAACTGATGTTAAAATCACTTCTTAAACAGACCACTTTGGCAACACAAATGGAGGGAAAAGGTATCCATAATTTATAGGTGGATGTAGGAAGTAGTGCTTGAAAGTTCACGTTTCCTCGTCTATCTTGAATTTTGCCATTTTTTTCCTCGTGTTTCCCATTTCGAGTGCGCCCATTTTAGAATGATATGATGTTCGCATTAGTTGTAGAAAGTCTACATTTTACATCGTATTACCACTCGTATGAATGTTTAGATATGTACTTTGGATAGAAAATATTTTTTGTGTAAGTTCTCTTCATACTCGAGTTCCATTCTTCCCCAAATTGTAAAACAAACCAGTGGAACCTTAGGGGAGGCTCGACAGCGCTGTGAATAATAGAGCGTTGAAAATTACTCTGAAACACTATGCGTGGTGTAATACTTTTACACACTGCGCCTGTGACCATGTAAATCTCATGTCCTCCTTTTATATCGAAATACCTATATTGTATATAAAATACCGTTTCTTGAAGAAAATTATCATAGAACTCCGAGATGTTAGCTGTCCTGCTTTTGATTATGCAAAATTAAAGAACCTTTTTTATCCAGAAAATAATTCTGACTGGTTTTGTACGTCAGAGGTGTGAAGCGGAAAGCAATCATCAGTTGATTGTTTTATTTTTAGTATGAATTGCTGTAGAGAATAGATTATTTTCCTTGCAAGTTTTTAATAATATTGGCCTTGAAGTTCGAGATGGCCATAAAGTTCCTACCTTTGGGACGTAATTTTCCGTCCCGAACTGCAGACCAAGGCATCTCCTTATCGAATACTTGGCGCTCATTACCTATAGACTGTAATTGTCACACACAAGAAAAATAAATATTTGGAAGCATTTTGCGTTACGTCATTATCAGGTTATAGCTTGATTTGTAAACTTGGTTACACAGATGTAAAAATTGGCAATGAAAACGTCTGATTCAGTTGCACGAACCAGCTGTTATTTTAACTCCGTTTAGTCATATGGCTATAAAATGCCATTTAATGTGGCGTTTTTGTTTTGTCTGAAACGATGAGTCAACAAAGTCTTTAAGCCTTAAAATTATTTAAAACCGTATTCCACGCCACGAAATTACTTTTTAATATAAGTACAGTTGCGAGAAAAATAGGCAGAATTCTTAAAGTTTTTTGGAAACAGGGATGGTGGTCTTTTCTGGGACGCGAGTAGAAAAAGCATTGAAATATTGGTTTGCGCCATTTATTTTTGTCTTATCTTGATTAGTTAGTTTACTGCCTCTGGCGAAATTCTAGTTGTGAGATAGTTGAGAAAAATTATCCGAATAAGTGAGAATACAATCGCCAAGGCATCAAAATGCAATTGCAAACTTAATGAGGTTGCTAGGGGGAAAATGCCCGAGATTGTTAGCATAGGACACATAAATCACCTATATCCACAGCTGTTATGGGCAGAAATTGCCGGGTCTTTTAAAGTTCCTTTGAGAAAATCTGCTGATGTTAGATTACACGTAATTGGCGGCAGACAGGCGTTTCCGCCTACCAACAGGTATAGGAAATAATTTGATGTAGTATTCTCGCTCGGAGAGTATTACCTTCTATTTTATCCGGGCGGTATCCGCTCATTACATAGAATTATTCAGTATAGAAGTCGCATTACTCCCCGAAGAGCTATTCGCTGACACTCTCGCAATATCGAAAGCGGCGACCGCAAATCATTTACGAGACGGAAAACAAAAACGCCTCTATTATGCTCTGCGCTCGGTCCACTGGCTCCGTCCTGCGGCGATGCGAAATATGAATTATGTTTTGAAGGTTGAAAAATAAGACTTTTCCCGAATAGCGATAGGCTTGATAGTCCGATGACACAAGGACCCTGAAAGTGACGATAATTACTGCAACCGGCAGTGCGAGTTTCTCACTTAATAATGAAGGCGTAGTGACGTTAAATATTTACTAATAACCTTAATGCTAAGAAATTCACAATCTCGTGAACAAAAATATGTGTAATAAAAATCCACAATTATAGTACATAGTAATATATTTACTATATGGTTGTGGATTTTTATTACCCAGAATAACCTTAATAATTGAATAACTGATTTGTTTACTTAAACTGGCTCCGTGACAACTAAACAGGTATTCCAACAAGCAGTGTAGGCTTTATTCCCCAATAATAATTATATAATGACGAAAAAGACAATAACATCATTAATGGTAACTGGGGTTGGCAACGTATTGCTAATAGACCGTAATAACGATAATTGTTATATTCATTGTAACATAAATGGTGATACCAGGAGTTGCATTTAAGTTAATAACATTTAAGTTGATACAAACAGCAATAATAATATTTTTGTAGTTACAGTTACAGCTACTATTACCAACAGTAATTATAATATTTAAACTGTAAGGTAGTGAAATGACAACATTAAAAACAAAAATAAAGATGACTTGGTGTTAAGAGAGCAGATAAATAAGAACCTGTGCACTAATAAAGAAATGACTGGGCGGATTTTTAATCTGCAAAAAAATGGAGCTTTTTCAAATGATCCATCTTTTCGTGAGGGCGTCGACTGAATGCATTACCTCTGGTAACTTGTGTGATAAATGGGCTCTCAGATCAGCTACCGCGTTGACTAATGACAAAGAAACAGATTAAATTGAATTCCGAATGTGAGGATTGAAAAACGCTTAATGCTCTTCCCCCAACGCTGGGGAGGGGAAGGGTGAGGGGCCTGGGGTTTTAGAGAGGAAGGGGGGGGGATACAAAGGAGTTTTGGTTTAAGATAGGGAGAGTGTACAGTATTGTACGGCTGGTGTCTGTTTGTTTCCCTTTACCTCCAAGCTCTGGAATCTTGTTCTTTATGTTATCCTTAGCTCTTGGTAATATTCCTTATTTTGTGAGGCAGGTTTATCTTTCCCTCCGAATTTCACCCCACCTCCTATTCTTATCTTTCCCTTTTTGTTTGTTTCATGGAGCCTGAGCTAAAACTTTGGGATTTTTTCCCCTTCTTATTGTACCCACAGACAGATTGTTCTTTTATTTTTATGAGGAGAGTATGTAATCTCTAATGGTCAAGTCTGCTTACATCAAGTTTCTCTGTAGGACCCACGATCAGTTACGATTTCAACTAGATTTATTTTCTTTGACTTAAGAAACGGTTCGTACACATTTACCTCGTAGCAACTCCTTTAGCGGAAATAACAAATTTGACGTCTGCCTGTAGACTTATAATTCTTCAATATATCATTATGAAACAATATAACCGGTAAATGATGTTCAGCTGAATGCGGACTTGACATTTGAATACAAATAAAGGTTAATTATTAGCAATCGTTGATGAAAAAGTTGGCAATTTATACCTGCTCCGTTTAATCGAGAATATTAATTCAGTTGTTGACTTCTAGATTAAGCGAGAGTAGTTTTAATAATTAAAGCCGTGAAACCTCATTGCATAGACAGAAATGATTGCAAGTAAGGGAAAAGGAGGAAGTAATAAAAAAGTTTGACAAGTCGTCGTTGTGACCATAAAACCTTCATTAAGGATTGGTTATTCTAATAGTAAAAAAAGTGCTTAAGTGGACGAGTGGACAGTGCGCTCGCTCCTGGGCTTTGTAGTCACGTGACCTGCTGCAAACGTATCCTGTTAGTCTGCAAAATGTAACAGTCAATTTTCTGGGACAATTCATCTGGGAAAATGAGAGTAGCACTTTCCTTCTTCTCAACCAAATTAGGGATTCTACTTTTGAACCAATTGTCAGTCAGCGCAAAGTAGCGCAGAAAAGTCGGCTAAAAAACAGAGGTAAGAGATTTTATATTGGGCATTTTGTCTGGTACACAAATGTGTTGATACCTTTCTTAGTTCGTGAGGAACTGAGTAATGGCCTCTAAATTTGTTTCTTTTATCTTAATATAATTTCTTTTGCAAATGACAGTTTTTAGCTTTTAACAGGTCACTGAATCTACGCCCATGAAATTAAGCAATATAGTTGCACAAAAATCTTTATAATGTTCTTCAAGGTCCACAATAATATATCTGATGATAACAGTTGTAAAACCTTATGAAACTCTATAAAAGCTTTCAAACCCTTCGCTGGGTTCATCTTCAGTTCAAATGATTTTTGAACTGAAGATGAACACAGGGAAGGGTTCGACTCAAATGATTTTTGAACTGAAGATGAACACATGGAAGGGTTCGAAAGCTTTTATATAGTTTCATAAAGTTTTACAACGTTACCATCAGATATTTTATTGTGGACCTTACTTGTGCCCTCGTAATTGATATTTTTACATAACAATCTTTATAATCATATAATGTAAAAGGATGTAAACATGAAGTGGAAACGCTCTGTTGTTCTATTGGCACTTCATGGGGAGCAACATAAAATACTGTAAAAGTGACAGATTGCCAATATGTAGGCCACCAAACCTGTCAACGTTGACACTGGGTATACAAAGAAAAGTCAACCTGTATTCCAAAACCAAAATGAAAATCAAATGCTTCACCACCTTGTCTCTTTAAAATTATTGGCCGTGAAAACGTATAGTAAATCACAGTAAACAGTCCCAAAGGAATAATGGCACTCACACAAACTGAAAAAATAAAACCAGAAATGTCATTACCAGTAATTTAGGAAATAACATTGCATCTACCAATGCCTGTTCACCTGATAGGAAATATGCGCTACAAATTCTTTGACTTTTATTTGGTGTACCATTTATCGCGATGGATGGCATTTATTAACTTTTTCGTCATACTCTGCCGAATTTGGCGATTCAAACGAATTTTACGCTACGCTCTTTTGATTAACGGTTTATAAAATAGACGGAGCTTTAGAGGGTAATAGCTTGGCAAGAAAATGCTCAAAATTATTGCTCTCTTGGGGTATCCCAGCAAGCAATGCATTGGCAAGGTTGGTAGTTTTGCTGGCAGAAATATAAATCACATGATGTGATGGCTTCTGATAAGGAGCTACGGAGATAATACATTGTTTGTTACTCGTTTGTCTTCGTCAGCATTGGAAACAAAATATTCTTTAAGCTTTGAGACAAAATTTAATGTAGAAAGGGGAATTTTGCACACAACTAAAAATAAGTTACATGGTAAATACTAAGATTCTTACAACGCGCGTTAAAGGTACTTGTATGGTCTTGAGTATTAAATAAATCAAATTTCGTTTTTGTAACAAACGATTAGTAACGGGAAAATAGTTGCTGTTTCTTATTATGAACAGAAAATGTAGCGCGATAGGTTTACATTTAATAGTATACAATAGTTGGGATTACATTACATAATTGTGTATGCTTAGAGTTGAACATTAGCATATTTAATAACTAGCAAGAGAAATTATATCACTTCGTTGTTGTGGATGTATTAACTGCAGTTTTTAAATACTGAACAGCAAAGGAAACAGATTTATTACTTCTTTTTTCAGTTAACTTTAGGGAATAAATTCATTTAACAAAGAAGTTAGTATGTACATTCCACGAGTTTTGGTTAAACGAACAGTGAAGATGTGACTCGGTGGTTTCACTATCAAGGAACCCAGAGATTTGCAGGACACTTATTTCAAAGGGCAGAGGAAACCAATAATTTGTTGTTAAGTGGCATTGGAGAAAATTGTCACCTGTTTTCATTAAACAGCAGCGGAAACAAGTTCTATTTAAATGTTTTTGCTTTCAGCAGAAGAGGAAACAAATGATTTGTCAGTTATTACGTTCAGCTGAAGAGGAAATCAATTATTTGCCAGATATGTCGCACCGAGGAACAAGGAATATATATATATATATATATATATATATATATATATATATATATATATATATATATATATATATATATATATATATATATGTGTGTGTGTGTGTGTGTATACTGTATATGTGTGTATATATATACACATATATATATTACACACATACACACATACACACACACACACACACACACATATATATATATATATATATATATATATATATATATATAATCTGCTGTTCAGTTTTTTTAACCAGATATTTAGTTTTTAAAAGCAGTAATAACTTATTACCTACACGAATTCCGTACACTTGCTTTGGGTATACTTATTAGGTTAAAGACTGAATCGAGTGGGAAGTGAGTGAATGAGCTTTTTATCTTAAATAGACTTCCCCTTCATAACATGACGTGTTAATGTGTCCTCCCTGGAGCCTCACGTGCATTGGTTCGAATCATCCTTAGAAGGCGAAAGCTTTGTTGTGTTCTTGCCATTCAGATTCAGGCTTGTAGGGATAAGTGTATCTAGAATAGTTTGAAGTTTCGAGATGTTAGAGAGTTCATTATGGTTATTAAAAATATTTTGGTAAAGATGGCAGTAGTTATGCGTACACATGCATAAACTTACATATGTATGTGTGAAAGTGACCAAACCTCATGATAGCCAAGTGTTATAAACTTACCATTAACTATAGTGTGTGTGCAATCCTTCATGTAATACTTTTATTATTATTATCATTATTATTAATATTATTATTATTATTATTCAGTAGATGACACCTATTCATATGGAACAAGGCCATAGGGACCACTAACTTGAAATTCAAGTTTCCAAAGAATATGGTGTTCATTAGGAAGAAGTAAGAGAAAGTAAAGGGAAATACAGAAAGAAGAGATACCACTTATTAAAAAGGAAGATAAAATAGATTAATAAATTAATAAATAGATAAAATGTATTAAAATGCAAGGAGAATAGGGTTGCAGTGCATTGCATCTTCGCTTGAACTTCTGAAGTTCCAACTGCACGACATCCTCTGGGAGACTGTTCCACAGTCCAACGGTGTGAGGAATAAAGAACCTCCGGAACCGAGAAGTTCGACAGCGAGGCACATTTTAAATTCCTTTTAAGGAATCTGGGATAAGGTAAATAGGATTAAAATTTCATTCAGGTTAAAAATAACTTTGAGTACTGATGGATGTAGGGTTCCATTGGGAATAAAAAAAAAAAAAAGGTTAACTTTCGGCAAGTTAATTGTTTTTCGGAGAAAAATTTTAAAATGGATATTTTATATCGCACACTAATGCCTTGAATCAGTTATATTATGCTTAGTGAGAAAATTTTTCTTTCTCGTTTGTTTTTCCGAATTTTGTCTAGTCCCACATATATAACTAGTTTTTTCGGTAACCAAAAAATCCTATTATTTTTTTCCACCGCATTTTGCTCTTGGAAATTTACAGTTTTTGTATGAGTTTTCCAGTTAACCCAAAGGAAGTACGTACGAAATTTTTTCTGTGCGATTTATAGCGCCAGTTTAACGGGTATAATTCAGAACAGATCTTCATTCATAGGTTTTTCTTGTCCCTTTCCTCCGTAATAACAACATATCTATCGCCTTGTAATGTCAGAAATTCCTTATCCAAAATCTACCTCTACCAGCAGAATAAAGAATTTCTCTCCATTAAATAGAGAAAAGGGCAATAACAGTAGCAGAAAATCAACATCAGTAAAACTCGAAGCATCATCCAGCAGCCTAACATCGCAACGAGCCAAAAGCTCCTTGCATAAATGAGGGAAAAATCTGTGAAAAAAGACATGCAGATAAGTAGAGCGTCTGAGAGTGAGTGAATATATTTTGAGTTAATTAATTTAGCATATTGAGTCGATGAATGGTTCTGAAAGAAAATTAAATGCGAGTGACAGCTTTTATTCAAGACTAATGAGCACCGGACGAGAACTGACCAAATCATTTCTTTTTTCATAAATGTTTAAATGGTTGTGCCTTAGGTTTTTCAGTTCGCCTGCCGTGTAACGATCTGTCTGTCTGTCCGTCTGTCGGTCTGTCAGTCCGCTGAGGATTCTCTCCGCGGTTTTTGGTTGTTATTTTTGTCTTTGGTGTAATTCGAAGTGTATGAGGTAACTTTTTTTTTGTGGTGAGGGTGATTTCTGTAAGCACGGGGCAGCATTAACATCAAAAGATTCGGAAAAGAAAAGGTGTGCATAGTGAGGTTGCAGCCCCGCCCCATTGTATCAAACATAAACAGAAGTCTTGCCTGGTAGGTCACCCGGCGTAAAGTTACGGATACACAACAGCTATAACAACTATTTTTTTTTTTTACTTACACACCGTTTCCCATCAGAAGTGGATAGTGTGTCCATATGTTAATCTTTTGGTTCTCAGCAAGTCTCTTTTGGGATATAGTTGTTAGCCCCACGCCGTTACGTTGATTGTGGCCCAGCATTGTCGACTAACTACTAGGTACATAATCCACCTCTTAGGTTGATAATCAGTGGGCCGTTGGATTCATATGATTTATTATTCCACTTTTTTGTAATTACAACTTCATACCTCAAGCGTGTATACCATCAGTCTCCTGTTTCACTTTGAAAGTTGCATAGGAACTTCTGTTTAAACATTACTGTTTGACTGGAAAATCTTTGTAGCTCTTATAATCTGCATCTTGCATAAGGAACCATGTCACTTAATGTGGTTCTGTCTGTAGGAAGTTTCCTGTGATCCCTTATTACCAGCTTCTAACAAGAAGGCGAGGTATGAAGAAAATTTAATTCAGAAATTATATCCTAAACGCAGAAGACTAACGCTAGAGCATCTTAGGGAAAAATAAATTTAAATTTTCTCACAAGTTCGCATGTAAGTATGCACACGCGTGTATCCACACATACACAACTCACACACACCCACACACACACACACCTTTACCTAGCTAATAGTCTTTACAAGAATCAGTCCATAGCCACTGTTCCTTCGGAGAATTCTACACAAGAATGACCTCGGTCGATGGGAAATTGTCCATTTTTTTCATAAATAAAAAAAATTTTTTTTTTTAATCATTGGTCGGTGATCAAAGATCTACAGTAGTCTCTTTAGTGCGCACCGTTTCCCCCCAAAAAAGTGCATTGTGCTTTATCTAAATTATGTACCTAGTAGTTAGTCGACTATAATGGTGCAGCCTGGCAAGAGAGGGGCATGGAGCTAATGTCCTTGTCTCACAATAAGTTGATGAGAATCAGGTTAAAACCGTGTGCAGTCATCCCTTGAAAGAGCGAAAATCTTGGTCGGGGTAGATGCACTTACTTAAAATTCCCCGTGGGTGTTCGTTATTCCAAGCTATAGTGTATTCGGTAATAAATTATATGCCTAAACTGCAAGAGAAGAAATGACTGAATGCTTCGACCCTACCTGTCCTGCACAAGCCTTTACCCTCATTCATTGTGGATTGCTAACTTAGACCTAGAAACTTCGTAGGATCTCCAGCAAGCGCTATTCTCTGTAGATCTTGAGGACTGGGGTCTGTTATCAGCAATTTTCAACATTTCCCGAGATATTTATTCTATGGTATTTTTTTATTTTATTTTTTTTTGCTTTTTTCAGTTCTTTTCTTGTCCATCAATTATCACCACGGGTTTGCTTAGCCCACAACAAAATTCAGTGTCACCATTTCTTATTGCAAAGATTAACATTCATCACCAAATGAGTTAATGGGCCACTCCCAAGCCATCTGGCTTTTCATAACATGCACCATAAAATA